>NW_005054514.1:556940-571149 GCF_000277835.1 Geospiza fortis
TTCAGCAGGTCAGAAATGCTGGGTTCTGGCAGTAAATAATATTCACTAATGCAAATCTATTAAGGTTCTATGGGAATTCACATTTGAACTGGGCTTTGGAGCTGTTGAGTGGCCTCGGGTGTGCCATTGAGGAAAAAGTAATTGTGTGGGTACAAATATTAATGAGGAATAAAAGGGTCATTTTACTCTTTCCTCAAGAAAAAAACCCCTGAAGTACCCAGGGTGTGTTTTGGAAGGAAAGCTTTGTAAGGTTTATGTAAGGAGTAGGTAATGTGTATGTGGAGTTTATATCAGTGCATGATATAATCCCAGCTATGGAATAGAATCCCTAAATGTTCATTTTACATTTGTTTTTCCCAGCTCTCCCCCTGCTTGTTCCTCACAGAGCTCTGTTGTCCTGGGTTTTCCTGCACCCCCTGCCTCAGGTTTGGGGTGTGCTGCTCCTGCTCTGCCTCTCTTGAATTTCTTTGTCCCCAGTGCTTCCTACGCTTGTTTAACACCAATGTCCAGTGACAAAAATGACAAATTTGTTCAGAGAGATGGTCCAGAAAGGGACCCAAGCAGTTGGGGGCGCAGGGAAGATGAGTACACAGAAGCTGAGCAATGAAAGGTTGGCTGCAGGAACTTTTCCTGGTCCTTGGCATGGTGCCCCCTCCAAGAGCCACAGAAAGCCTCATTCCCAGCCAGATCCGTGGGCTTTGGTGCCTTGGAACGGTCCCTTTGTGCAGGAGTTAAGAAAATGATCAGGCTTTAGGCAGAATTAAACCTGTGGTTTCCTCCTGACACACAGAATAGCCCGAGCCTTAAATTGTACCTCTTTTATTAGCAAGGCAAATATCTGCTTCTGAAAATGTCTTTTTTTCCTCATTCCATTAAGGACTGGGGACTTGGGCCAGTAGTCGAGGAGAAGCCTAAAACTAAATCCTAAAACTAAATCCTAAAACTTTCCATTTCCATCTTTTTAGCCTGCCTTGCTTTCAGCCTTGAGCACAGCACAACTAGTGTGCCTGTGCCAAAAGCTGTTTAAACAATATTAAGATGTTTTCTTCAAACTTCTCCCTAGGAAGATACTCTTTTTCAAGAGGAATGTTTTCCCTGGAGCATTACATCATGAGCTGGTTCAGTTCTTGGAGGAAGAAATTGGACCAAATGGTGGGGAAGGTCTCCAGGGGAAACATATTTCTGCTGTTGAGTATTCCCCCCAGGAAGCTCAGAAAGCACTCACGTATTCCCGTGCTGTCCACATTTAGCCTTTCACCTTGCTGCAGCTGAGCACAGAGAAAGGGGGGCTGGACTTTTTTTGAGGAAATTTGACCCTTCTTTGTTTTTGTCATTACATTTCCCCCTCTGTCCTTGTACCTGTGATCCAAGCTGGGGTGATGGGTTGTCTCGTTCCTCTGACAGTGACGCTGCTGAAGGTGCTCCGGGTCTGTGTGCAAGCTGCTAATGAAATCTTAATTAGGGAAACTTCCTCGAAACTCTGGATTTAGGAGGCTTTTGGAGGATTAAAATGAGAGGAACCTCTGAGAAGAGCAGAGGATGGAAGGATTTGGGTGGATTAATGGGACAATGTGAACCATGTTGAGCTGGAGCAGGGTTGTGTTTCCTCCTGTGTGGGGAGCATTTCCCCATCAACCATGGAGGCTCCTGGTAAGGTTTCCTATAGCAAATGAAACTCTCAGAATGAGGAAAAATATACTCCTTAATTGTAGTAGTGCAGATCAACAGGGTTTTATTATTATGACTTTTTTTCTCATATGGCAGCTCTGCTCTGCAAAATTATTCTTTGAGAGCCGATAAGCTGCAATTCACACTTTCGTTTGAAGGCAGTCAAGGACCTGAGAGCAAGTTGGACTTGGAAGGTTTTGAATTGTTTATCTTCAGCTCACACAATTTCCTTAGAGGATATCCAACGAAAATACAAACCAGTGGAATAAAACTTGGAAGAAAAAATCTCTTGGGCAGAAATGCCCCAGGGCAGGGCAATGAGTGGTTCAGGAGTGGCTTAAATTGGGCTGTGGGGATGAATTAGAGGAATCTTGAGTTGTGTGCCCCAGACTGGCTTGATGGGCACCGACAGAATTTTCATATCCAAACCTTTTGTTTTGCACCTTCAATCACAACTTGGAAAAAACAAAGCCAGGCAAAACTTAATTAAATTTTGTTTTCTCACTCAAAGGTTCTGACACTTGAAGATCATAAGAGGTTGAAGCGAAGGTCAAGCCCTGCAGATGTTTCCTCCAGTTTTATTTGATATCTAATTTTTCTAAAAAGTGGGGTTTTACTGGGGATTTTTTTAAGGAAAAAAATCACAGACAAATTTTTAATTTTTCTTGTTCCTAACAAGAGGGCCCATGAAGCTGGGGCAGCTGCTGAGGGCCTGGTGCTGGAATTGGTGACTGGGAATTGGCACGGGCTTGGGGAAGACTTTGGCCAAACCATGTTTCAGCTCTGTAATGAAGCTAAACACACAGTAATTACCCAGAGCTCGTTACTGCTGCATCCAGGGTGTGAGGTCATTCCATGGTAAAGTGGGGAGTAGATAATTTATCTTAATGGAAGTGTTCAGGGCTTGGGGCACCCTGGGACAGTGGAAGGTGTCTGTGCCCATGGGAGGGGTGGCACTGGATGGCTTTAATGCCCCCTCTCACCCTAACCATTCCATGAATCCCTAAAGTTTGGATTCTCCTGCCACTTTGATTTTAATTCACAAACTCATTCTGATTGCAGCAAAGTCTTTGTTTGAATATTTCCCAGAATTTGTGGCTCAAACCCCGCTTTTTCAAACTCTGAGCTCTGTGGATGTGAAGCCAAAGGGCCGCTCCATCTTTCTGCTGCTGGGAACTGAATGGGAAAGGATGAACGTGCAAAGATGGATTTCCCTTTGCTTCCCTTCTCAGCCATTTTTCCAGTGCAGAACAAACTTTTTCAAAGTGATTACACCAGATGATTTAACAGCATGGCCAAATAGTCCCTGTTGATTAAGATGGATGGGAGCTGTATTTGGAGCAATTGTAATTAAAACTCCTGTGGCAAGCAAGGAAAAATAACAAATTAATCTAATAAGAGCTAATGGGGAGACTCTTAAATTGAAAAGTGTTCTGAAAATCCCAAATTCTGTAAAATTTTAGTTTATTAAGGCTTTCAGCATTATTAAAAACTCAGGCTTGGAGTTAATATTTTGATATTTGTTACTTTTAAACTATAAAAAAAATATAGCATAAAGATCTGAATTTTTCAATGCAGAATAAACATTTTCAGTTAAATTTTGATGAGATGGGCTATGTTTGTGGTGTGGTTTTAATCATCTTTTTAGCTGATCCATGTGAAAAGAAGTCTTTCTATCATGAAAACATCTGATCCCTGGATTGCATTTTCTGTCTTGGTCAGAATATACTGAAGTAAATACAAAATTTAGATTTTTCTCTCTCAAAATACACCAAAAACAAAGTGTGCATGGTCTGATGGACATCACAATGTTCCTGGTTCTCTCCTTGTTCTGCTCACACCATCCCAGAGCCCTCTTGGCTTTGCACAACCCATTTGTACACCAGTGCCTCACTTTCTCCATGTGTAAAATGAGGTGTCTCCTCTTGAAGGCAGTAGAAATTCTGTTTAACTTGAGGAAAACCTCTTTAAATGTCATTCTTTGAACCCTTTCTGTGCCATTTCTGTCTCTGGGGGCAGAGTCACAGCACTCCTGTCCCTGCTGCTCAGGTGCAAGCACAGAAAAAGCCCTGGCCATTTAAGGTCTGGGGCTACTTTTAGAAGAGAGGTGGCTTGTTCAGCTTTTGCAAGTCCTTAAGATAATGTCCTTTAGATCCATGATTGATTTATTTGATATTTATGCAGTTGGCAGGGGGATTTGAAATATAACATAAGCACTTCCTGAGATGTCACGGCTGCGATGTTCGTGGTCTGAACAAGGATGTAATTCATATCTGCAGGTGCTTGCTCTGGTATCAAACACTCCAATAACATCATGCCTGTGGAATCTGGAGCTCCCCAGTGTCCCATTTGTATCCTGATATGCCCACGTCTTTCCTATGTGTGTTTTTCTTTCTTAAGGAGCTCTCATTTCCTTCAATAGGATATGTTTTATTTCATCCTTTTTCCTGCATTTACTCATATTAATGTCACCATGTGCACTGGTAATAGCTGGGCTTGGAAATAACCCGTGGATCCCTGAAAACATGGGCCTGAAACTCAATGCCTGGGATACTTTATTAGCAAAGAATTGATGTTTAAGTGAAGGGAGGGGATCATTCCTTGCTGGACTCAGATCTAACCCCTCTGAAGGAGCGTCCAGCAGGCTCAGCCCCAGCACATTCTGCTGGGCAGGATTGGAGTCCTGGCTTTGAAGTTTTTTGGTTTTTTTTTTTCCTGCTAAATGGCTGTGAAATTTGGAACTGGGTGCTGCCAGTTTGTCCTGTGGAACAGTTGGGTTGAGAGGGATCCTAAAGCCCATCCAGTCCCACCCCAGGGACACCTCCCACTGTCCCAGGGTGCCCCAAGTCCTGTTCAACCCGACCTTGGGCACTGCCAGGGGTCCAGGGGCAGCCACAGCTTCTCTGGGAATTCCATCCCAGCCCCTGCCCACCCTCACAGGGAATTTTCCCACAATTTCCAGTCTAGGGGAATTTACACCTTTCTAACAGGGAGAGGCTGCAGGTACCTTTGAACTTCTCTGAGGGGAATTTATTCAGGGTGAAAGGACAGAGGGCAGGTGAGGGGCTCAGCTGGTGAGGGATCTCTGGCCACTCTCAGGGCTGGATTTTCAGCCCCACATCTGACAAGGAGTTTCCCTCAGCCTTTGTGTGCCATGAGATACCTTTCTGTACCTCCTTTCCTTCAGCCCTTTCTCCCATTTCACTCCACTGGTGAACACCGAGTTCAGTTTACAAATTCTTTAAGCACCAGCAGTCTCTGCTCTTGCTTTGCAAAACCCATTTGCACATTTGGTGAGCTGCAGTGATCAGGTGCTGGGAGCAGAAGTGCTGTTGGCATTCCCCTGAAGCTGCAGGGTCCATTCCCAGCTGCTCCGGGGGGTGAGCCTTAATGAGCCCCCTCAGACAGGAGAAGGTCCCTGCTTGGAAGGATCTGAGCCTCACCTGGGCTGTGGAGCTGATTCCAGACATGAGAGGAGCCAGGGAACAGCTGGAGCTGTGCCAGGGAGGGTCGGGTTGGACATCAGGGAAAGGCTCTTCCCCCAGAGGGTGCTGGGCACTGAGTTTGGGAATGGTCACACTCCCAAATCTGCCAGAGCTCCAGGAGAGTTTGGACCCTGCTCCCAGGGATGCCCAGGGTGGGATTTTGGGGTCCCCGTGCACAGCCAGGAGCTGGGTCAGTGATCCCACATGTCCCTTCCAGCTCAGGACATTCCACGATCCTACAGCAGGGATCCCATCCCTGCAGCTCCCAAATGCCACAGTTATTTCTTGCTCTGGAGGCCCCTTTGGAACAGCTTTTGATTAAATATTCTGGAGTGTTCAGTGTGCAAAATCTTTTTATTTCCTGTCATTATCTCGGTACAATCATGAGTGCCTCTTTTATTATTTTTATGGATGTGCTCATCAGCTGTAGCTTTTCCCATCCCAGTGGGAATTTCCCTGCCCTGAAAAGCTGAACCTCACACTATCTGGTAGAAACTGAATTTTTTCCCAGCTGGTGAGTGCAGCACCAGCATCTCCCATTAACAGAGCTCTGCTGGGGGAAATATTACAAACCATAATCTGCTGGAACAACCCACTGGGGTGAGTCTGTGCTTTCCTGGAAACTGTCACAGGTACCTCAGCTGGGACATGGCAATGAACAGAAATAAAGAAATAAATACACGATAAAAGAGTCTTGCTTGTAACTTGAACTTGTGCTTTACAAGGCAGAAAATCTCTTTTTATACATTTTGCTATAAAACTGGCCTAAGTTTAATGTTTGTTTGTAGTATGAAGGGATTCTTGCTATCAGGCTTTAGCTGGAGGAGAAATCCCACAGTCACAGTGGAAGCAACCCCATTTTTTCCTTTTTTATTTCCAAATCAGGTAGATTTCTTTTCCTGAGATATTTTTGCATTAGGCTCTGTATAAACCGGATTAATTTGGGATCAATCCTTGCTGTGCTAGGCTGACTTCACCTGCGGCTGTTTGCTTTGTTCTTATCTGTTCATTTTATACACAGGAAGGTCCAAATGTGGATAATTCCACAAAATAAACCTGTAAAGAATGTGTAGCTCTTTGAAAAAGTCAGTGCAGATAAACCAAAAAACTTGAATTAAAGAGAGGAATTTGCAGCTGCACAGGAGCTGTGTCCCGAGCTGTCCTTAATCCAGCTTGGTATGGCAGTGCAGTGGCACTGAAATGTGCTCTGGGCTGGGAGGGGGAAAGTGCCCTTGGGAGAGGTGAGGAACACAAATTATTGGGGTTACAGGGGACTTAACCCACCCCAGATGGGGCTGGGCAGAGGCAAACCCAGAGTTTTCATGTTCTTTCCCTCTCAGTTTATAAATAGCACAACTGCAATGTCCTGCTGTCCCCAGGGCAGCTGTCCCCGTGGCCAGGGGCAAAGGGCCAGGACTGAGCCCTGGTGCCACCTCCTCCTCTCCCTGCCCCAGCTCTGCTTCAGCTGGGCCTTGAGAGCTCTGCCCTTCTCAGATTTCCCCTTCCTCCACCACAGCTGACTTGGGCTTTCATTTTGAACCTTTCCTCCGTGTTCCAGCCTAGAAAATGGACAAATTTTGCTCTGGACAGATGAGGATAGGGGATCCAAGACCTGAGCTCTGCTATGAGGGGGGAATGAAGCAAGAGGATTTAATTTAATTGAATTTCCTCTCTTCAGCAGGTGGAACAAGTCTGCCTGCCTGCCTAAAATACACATTCCAGTGCTCCCCTCCATGGAGCCTCTTCTCCCTCTTTAGGTTTTCCCTTTATCTGGTACAACTTCAGTTCATCTCTCCAGAGAAGTAAGCAAATGCAGTTTTTTATTTTGTCTTTAGAAGTGTTTCAGATATCCTGGAGCTCCTCATTCTGGGACAGGACAGGTTTTCCCTTCACAATTACTGGATGTGCTGAAGGGAAGCACAGGAATAAACAAGGAGAAAATGTAAACGTCCAGGAGTGCCCAGGGCCTGCCCTCCCTCAGGGATGTGCAGCCCAAAAGCATCCTCAGCTGGCAAATCTCTGCAGACAGAACCCTCTGAAAGGTTAAATATTGAGAAGAAGGACATTGGGACATGCTGGCCTTTTTGAGTGAACTTATCAGTCAGAGAGCAAGGAATATTTAGAAATGTTATACACAGGCAGAGAAATCAATAGCAGTGATTAAATGACTCTGATGAACCAAAAACAGATTTGAAAATTCACATTTTTAACCCCTACTTTCACAGCAGAGGTGGCTACAACCACACACACACTAAAATTCAGGAAGGAAAATGATGGAGAGGCCATGGTGCAGCTTTATCATAAAGGAATGATTTTAGGTTAATGAGGGGATTTTTCTCCTGCCCTGCAATGGTTCTGCTCAGGGGGTGCTCAGAGCTGTCTGATGGTTTTGGCTGGTCATGAAAAAAGGACCCAGCTCTGGTGTCAGCATTACCCTGATCCTGCTCTGGGCTTTGTTTTAGGCTGATTTCCTTCTTGGAAGTTGTGGAGGATCTTGGATTCTCTCTAAAGCCTTGACTCAGTCAAGGACACAGTCTCAAGCTATGACAGGGAAGGTACAGGTTGGATATTAGGAAAAAGTTTTCACCTAAAGAATAATAAAGCACTGGAATGCTCTTCCCAGGGAGGTGGTGGAATCACCATCTCTGGATGTGTTTAACAAAAGCCTGGAAATGGCACTGGGTGCTGTAGTCTGGTTGAGGTGTCAGGGCACAGGTTGGACTCGATGATCTCAGAGGTCTCTTCCAAGCTCATTATTCTGGGATTCTGTGACTCTGGGATTCTGTGACTCCCCAGGCTTTGCCCAGCTGCTGTCCCAGCTGAGCCCTTGGGGTCCCAGGCTCTCCAGAGCAGTCCCCTTCCAGAGCAAGCCACCAAGTCCAAGTCAGATCCCCCCAGATTCCAACCTGAGCTCTCCTTTCAGCCTTCTGCAATCAGGATGGGGAGGATTGGGGTGTTGGGTGACCCAGGCCGTGAACCACACATGACTTTGGGCTTTGAATAGAGTTAAAATGGGAATTTGAGCTTTACACGACACAGTTTTGCTTTTGCTGTGTGCCTGGATGGAGCCAAACCACGCAAACGAGTGGCAGCAGCTCCAGCTCCTCACATTGCCAAGCTGGAAATGATCTTTGAGGGCGGAGGGGAAATGAAAAGTTATTAAAAGCAGGAGAGCTCTCAAGGACCCCAACTTTTTGTTTCATTTTTATGAAGAAGCTCTGAATCCAACAGGGAAAAAGCACTGGGAGTAATTATCCAAAATGGGTGGCATAAACCCGAGCAGAAAGTAATACATCAGTTTTAAAGCTGCTCATCTCAAACTGTGAGTTAGATTTATTTGACCTGCATTTGGGAGCAAATATTAATGAAAGGGCGAAGGCAGCTTATGGCTCTTTCAGTTCTTTCATTTCCCACTAGATGTCTCTGGTGGAAAAACTAATTAGGAATGTTCTTGATTTAATTTGGGAAAAAATTGGATGAAGTTTTTTGGTTTTTTTTTAAATTTTTATTTTATTTTATTGTTATTATTATTATTATTTCTTTTAAACTCTTGCAGCTTAACCCTTGATCTTTCTTCAGTAACTACTTCAGCTTCAAGAATGATAAGAGGCTGCTTAGAAATTACTCAGTTAATGAATATTGTGTTTTTTAAAATAATAAAGAGTTGTCCAAGTATTAGGAGAAGGAAATCTTTATTCCCACCAATTCTTTGGCTGGAATCTGTAACATCAGAGCTGGGAGAGAAGTTCAGGAATTGGTGAAACCTCCCAGAGTGTTTTTAATTTATCCCTATATTGGCAGTGTGTCTGAGAGCTTGGATCTCCTTTTGGAGTTTCTCTTTCCAGAGTAGCTTTATTAAAAAAATAAAAATCTATGTGAATCTGCAGAAATGGTTTCTTTTGTCTGACTTGCTCTTTGTTAAAAAAAGGGGCTTTAAGTAGGTGTAAGGATGCACCCACATGACTCTGGCTGCAGAACTGAGGCTTCATCCCAGAACAGAGCCCAATTTCCTGGGCACTCTCCTGTTGCCTGGGGACAGGGAGCCTTCAGGAGCTGAGGTGGTGTTGCCCTGCTCCTCTAAGTTCTTCTCAGCCTTCTGATGTTGACATTCTTGTAATGAACTTTCTCACATGCTTTTCTGTAAATAATTGGTTTTTTACATTCTTTTCTGAAGGAGAGGAAATTTGATGGACTGTTGGTTTGTCCAGTGCCATTGCAGAGGTGGCACTGTCACCCTCCAATCCTGACCTGCTCACGCTTCGTCCCAAACAAGCTTGGTTGGGGTTTCCTTCTGGTTTAAGCCTGGCTCTTGGTATTATCTGAGTGATTTCTTTACCTGCTGAGTATTTCACTGAAAGAATTCAAGAATTTATGTTTGGAACAAGCCAAAATCCAGCTCCACTCCTGGCATTTTGGAGGTGAAGGATGAATTCCAAATGTCAAGCTGGACTGAGGCTGGGAGCTCCTTCCGAGCTGTGAATTTGCTTTTCCTTTGCTTTTCCCAGCACAAGATTTGCCAGCCTGGGCCAAGTGTGGGATTTGTCCCTTGGCTTTGGCCTGTATTGATGGTTTAGGGTTTTAGGGAAGATCAATGTGTATTTCAGAAATGTTTGGTTGAGATATTTCCAGGACAGACATCCCAGTAAACCCTGGAATCCCTGGCATGGCAGGAGTGTGGGGATACAGACATGGAGAATGCTTTAAATAAAAGCCATGAGGAGGAAGAGGAGGGAGAAGAAGAGGAAGGAGAAGGAGAAGGAGAAGGAGAAGGAGAAGGAGAAGGAGAAGGAGAAGGAGAAGGAGAAGGAGAAGGAGAAGGAGAAGGAGAAGGAGAAGGAGAAGGAGAAGGAGGAGAAAACAACTCCCTACTGCCAGTCCCCACAAGAAAAGGAGCTCCCTGGGAAATGAATAATTGCCCTCTGTGGACTGCCCAGCACCTGCTGGTGCATCCTGCTGCCACTGCCATTTCAAAATGGTGACTTAAATTATAGCATTATAAGGAAAAACATCAAAAATCTGGCTTAACAGTCCAACAACCACCTAAAGTGAAATGTCCTTGTGTCTGTTACCTACATACAGACTTACAATGGATGGCAGAAAAAAGTGAACAAAAAATTCTTCTCTCCAGAGAACCATAAGTCTTTTTTCCCCAATTAATGACAATGAACCACAAACAAATGTTTCAAAAGAGGTGATGACATTTTTCTTTATTTCGCTCTGGTGTTCTTATTGCTGGGTGCTGGGATGCAATTTGTGGGGAATGAATGTTTTGTGGTCAATTCTGTGTTAAACATCTCAAAGATCATTTCCCAAAATGGTCAGGGAAAATTCTTGATGTTCCATTAATTTAATACTCTTAAATTTCATCTCTCTGAGGTCAAGATGTGTAATATTCTGAGCTTAAACTGGGTAATGTTTCTGAGCAGTAGATTTCACTGAATGTGCTGGAAAAAATATTTTGGATTTTTAATGGATTTTTCCATTTGTGTTTGCTTGGCTTTTAAAGTCTGGCTGCTTAGATGGGAGTGGAGCTCCCAAAAAGTCTGGTCTTTCCCATTGAATGGCTTCACTGCTGTTTGCTTGTGCAAATATGGAATGAGGGAGGTGATTCCTTCCAATTCACCTCAGGAAATCAAAGGTTCCCTAATTCAGGGAAGCACCTGGGCTGGTGGCTGCCCTCCTGAGGTGTTGAGAACAATCTGATTTATTTTGCCTTTTGGCAGCATTTCTTACCTCTGGCTTGGAGCTGCACTGGCAGTGCTTGGGTGTTTGGGGCACAGGCAAAACAGGCTCTGGGAGAGGCCTCGCCTGAGCTGGGTGAGGTGTGGGGGGCAGGAAAGCCCATGGAATTCAGCTGGGTCAGAGGGAAAATACCAGTGCATTACAGCCAGGGTGGGCAGGAACCTCAGGTGGGACAGGCCTGGGCTGGGTGAAGAGTGCAGGTGGTGGAGTCATGGAATGGTTTGGCTCAGAGGGAACCTTAAACCTCATCCCATTCCACCCCCTGCCATGGGCACGGACATCTTCCACCATCCCAGGTGCTCCAAGCCCTGTGCAGCCTGGCTTTGGACACTGCAGGGATGGAGCAGCCTCAGCTCCTCCGGGCATTCCATCCCAGCCCCTCGCCACCCTCCCAGGGAGGAATTTCTCCCCAACATCCCATCCAAACCTGTCCTCTGGCAGTTTAAAACCTCTGCCCCTTGTCCTGTGTGTCTGGGTCCCTATCACAACTCCTTCTTCCTCCTTTTTAACAGCCCTTAATTTGTTCCCTGGGCAGATTTGGGTTTTGTTTTGCTGATTAAACACCACGAACATCCAAAAACTGAGGAACCAAAGCACCAGCATGGGCTGTCCTTTAATTTCCTTTTCTTCAACTTCCTTCCACTTCTCTTTCTCTTTGCTCAATTATTGCCCTTCAGACTGGGCCCTGAGCTCCAGTTTGGCCAGTCAGTCCCAGTTCCAGTCCCAGCCCCAATCCCAGTCCCAGTCCCAGGCCCAGTCCCAGCCCCAGTCCCAGTCCCAGGCCCAGTCCCAGCCCCAGTCCCAGTCCCAGGCCCAGTCCCAGCCCCAGTCCCAGTCCCAGGCCCAGTCCCAGCCCCAGTCCCAGTCCCAGGCCCAGTCCCAGCCCCAGTCCCAGTCCCAGGCCCAGTCCCAGCCCCAGTCCCAGTCCCAGGCCCAGTCCCAGCCCCAGTCCCAGTCCCAGGCCCAGTCCCAGCCCCAGTCCCAGTCCCAGGCCCAGTCCCAGCCCCAGTCCCAGTCCCAGGCCCAGTCCCAGCCCCAGTCCCAGTCCCAGGCCCAGTCCCAGCCCCAGTCCCAGTCCCAGGCCCAGTCCCAGCCCCAGTCCCAGTCCCAGGCCCAGTCCCAGCCCCAGTCCCAGTCCCAGGCCCAGTCCCAGCCCCAGTCCCAGTCCCAGGCCCAGTCCCAGCCCCAGTCCCAGTCCCAGGCCCAGTCCCAGCCCCAGTCCCAGTCCCAGGCCCAGTCCCAGCCCCAGTCCCAGTCCCAGGCCCAGTCCCAGCCCCAGTCCCAGTCCCAGGCCCAGTCCCAGCCCCAGTCCCAGTCCCAGGCCCAGTCCCAGCCCCAGTCCCAGTCCCAGGCCCAGTCCCAGCCCCAGTCCCAGTCCCAGGCCCAGTCCCAGCCCCAGTCCCAGTCCCAGTCCCAATCCAGCACTGGTTCTGTGCTGCTCGGGGGGGAGGGCTCTGCTGCACCCACAGCCCCCCAGGCCTGGCAGGGGCTGTGGGCACCATTCTAATTAGATAATAGAATAATTTCATATGCAATTGAAGTGCTGCAGGGGGAAGAGAGGAGAGGTGTTTGGGAAAGTGGATTGTAATTACTTGAGCTGGAATTTGGCCAGGACAGGGGGTTACTCTTGCAGAGAGCACCAGGGGAGCTGCAATGAGCACAAGGAGCCAGGATCTCACTCAAATCCTGATTTAGGAGACTCAGCTCTCACAGCCTGGTGCCTGCCCAGGGCACCAGCCCCGCACTGAGCAGAGCCACCAGAAAAACCACAAGCAATTTTCCATGATAGAGGTGAAAAGGAAATAGAGGGGAACTGGGAATGGTTTTTATTCTGCCCCAAATTGTCCTTGACATTTTCTGCCATGCTTTCCCTATGAAACAAAAAAGATTTGATGGTGTGGGAACTGACATTTGAAGTAGAGTAGCTAAAATGATCTGATGGTTACGTGAGGGACCTCAACAATTGTGACTTTGGCACCACTTTGAGTGGAAGATGAGCTGTGTGACTTGATAGAAGGCCCCAGCCTAAAATGGGAGCCTTGATCAGGCTGAGCAGCCCAGAAATTGGAATTTTCAGAAGAAGGCCGTGTCAGTAGGTGAGACTGTGACTTTAACTCTCCAAAAAAGGACCTCTCTTATTTTCATCCTTACTGCTAGTCAGGAAGATATATACTCCCCAAATAATAGCAGTTTCCTTGTGCTGGAGTTATAGTGGCTTTGTGATACAATAAACAGCACCCTGTCATAAGTCTGGGATAAAAAATGGCCTGACATTTCTTTAAAAGTAAAGAGAAACACCACTGCAGCAATGACCTCTGGGCAAGGGCACAGATGTTTTGCATGGTGGGGGAAACTGTGGTTCCAGCTTAGCCACGAGGATATATTGCTTACTTTTCACAAAGAGTTTTCCTGAGAAATTACAGTACATTAAAAAAAAGAGAGCCCCTGGCTCAGCCCTTCGGTGTTCATTTTTTAAGTGATACAAAGCAGAATAAATGGGGCAGGGTAGGTTGGTGGCTTTTATTCTCCCTTCTGTTCACTCACTTTGCACTTTAAAAAAAATTCTCGAGTCCCTCATGGTCCAAACTGGATGGAATTTTGAAGAATAAAGTGGAGAAGGTTTGTAATTCAGCACAAGTTTGGAGAATTGCCTGAGTGTTTGGATATTTATCAGAACATCTGCAGGAATGGAGTGGGGCATCTTGCCATGGTAGTTTATTTCTTGGATTTCTGGTGTTTCCAGCACATGGGAAATCAGCTGGTGGGGTTCAGCGCCACCATTCAGCCCTGAAGTGCTGTCTGAGGTGTGCTGTCCTGCCTGAAAGGTTGGAGGTGGTGTGAATGGATTTCCAGCACCTCACCTCCGTGCAGGGAGGGCAATTTGACTTCATGCTGATGGCTCCAGTGGTGCCTTTGACCCTGCATGCCCAGATATTGATGCACCATCATCAAGGACCTCGCTGGGGTCACCAACACCCGTTTCCCTGGGGATTTTCAGCTCCCCTGCTCCATTCCCCTGGGGCTCTGGGCAGGTGGGCTCCTGCTCCTGTGTCAGCTGAGGCAGAGGCTCACAGAGCTCCCTGGGCTTGGCAGGAACAGGACAACTTCCCTGGTTTCCCAGCTGAAAATGTTCCTGGACGCTTCAAGCCCACGGAACTCAGCGTGCCAGGAATCCTCCAGTCCCCTCTGGCCAAGTGAGGATTCAGAGTGATGGATTTAAGCTGAAATTGCATTCATAATTCCCTTTTCAAACGACCTAATTTAGGTATGAGGCTAATCCAAAATCTGGGCTGGTTAATCTTCATACGATGAGC
>NW_005054514.1:571159-587427 GCF_000277835.1 Geospiza fortis
AGCAGCTGCTCTGTGGATATTTGGAGATCTCCAAAGCCAAGAGCTAGAGCTGAGCTCAGGGGCCCTTTTCCCAGGTGAGAGCCCACAAATAGCGGCAGCTGGGAGAGAAATGGCTGTAAATGAAGACTTTTGGTGGCTTCTCCAGGTTGCCAGGGCTGTTTCTCCAGGTTTCTCCCAGCTGTGTTCAGCTGTATCACTGCAAAGCCATTCTCCACCTCCAGCCCCACACCTGGGGTGCTTCCCTACCTTGGAGGGTCTGTGATTGAAGAAGAAAAGCTGATTTGTACATATACTAAAAAGATTTTCCTCCCCAGACAGCACCTCAAGAAATGTCGTGGATGACACAGGAAGCACAAAGAATGTTGAGCTCCTTTTTTTACCCCCATGATCTTGCAGCAAAGCCAGGAAAAAACACAGCTCCAGGGACTTTGCTCTGGTGTTTTATGTGTCACACTCTGGCTTTTCCAGGTGTTTCCAGCCTGGTGACAGAGGAAAGGGACCAAAGTCCAGCCTCTGGTGAATAAAATGTTCTTTGGTGAGCCCTCCCTGGGAACCTGGAGGATTTTTGCAGAGTAAGGGACTCAGGAGAGCTGGGATGTCCTGGGAGAGCCACTGGGAGGCTTGGGGGTGCAGCCCCAAGCAGGGAGTGGCCGCTGCTCCCTGAGCCTGTCCCACTGCCTAGCAGAACCAATTTTATCAGCTTCATTACTTTATCAGAACCATCTCTGATCGCCTTTGCTGTCAAACAACAGAATTTTAGTTACCATGTGTGACCACTAAAGCTCATAACCCCAAACTCATCTGGCACAATTTAACGTGGGATGCTGTCCCTGGCAGGGTGGAAAATGTTCATCCCCTTTGCCTGGGGCCAGAAGATAATGGAGAAACACCTTCCTGCTCCTTAAACACCTCCATGGACGTGAACTGACTTCTCTGACACCTTGTTTAAAGGATAAATAGTGTCAGACATCAGTGTGCTCATTCTGGGGATCCGGGGGGCTCAGTGTGGGGCTAACAGGGGGTGGTTGAGTCACTTCAAGTGCAGCTTCTTCTTCAAATGTTTCTTCTTTAAAACTTTTTCTTAAAACATTTTTTTCTTTAAATGTTTTTATTTAAATGTTTTCAATAAATGTTTTTTCTTTAAACTTTTTTCTTGGTTTTTTTTCCTTGAAATGTTTCTTCTTTAAATGTTTTTTCTGTGAATGAATTTTTCTGCATTTTTTTTTCAAATGTTTTTTAATGTTTATTATTTTATGAGTTTTCTCATTAAATGTAGATTTTTCTATGGTTTTGGTTGGTTTCCTATTATTTTGATTGACTGGATATGAATGAATATCTCTGTTGGAATTTATATCAGTGCTTGACTCATGGCATCTTCCTTAGATCTTCCTCAGTCCTTATTTTCCTATATGTGCTATCATTGATTTTGTGATCTTTTTGTCCTTGCACTGACAGCAAACTTCAGAAGATTTTTTTAAAATATCATGCTAATAACAGGTAAATTCTAGTAGGAGTTGCCACTTGGGAAGTTCAAGGGGGTTAATAAATGAAGGTCCAAGGATGAGTTGTACTTTTTTCTGTGGGGAAACTGAGGCAGGGAGACTTTCTGGGGTCATCTGTCAGGTGACGTGAATGTCTGAGCTGTTTTTATTGGCAGACACTGAGCCAATGTGTGATTTAACCCAATATCCATAAATCTCCAGGGGTGGGATTGAGAATAACAACTCCTCCAGCCCCAGCTCCTGCTTCCCTCTCTTGCTGTTGTGAACTGGGAACTCAAAAAGGGGCACGAAACCTCCCATTTTTCAGAATTAGCACTGTCCCATGGCGTGGCATTAAATAAATGACATTAAACTCTTTCATTCCTGGGTAAACTAGGAGAGGAAGGGCCAGGAGGGAACTTGGATCACATTGTTCATGACAAAAGAAAACTTTTCTTTTCCCCAATAACTGTTAATTTAGTGCCCTTTTAAATGCCTTAGTTCAGGTTTTCACCCCTTGACCACTGCTTGATCCATGAAATTGCAGAGCAAACCCTTTGTTTGCCATTTGGCACAAGTTTCATCTGCTTTCCCCTTCTCTTTCATCTTCCAGCCAGCTCTTCAAACTAATTAAAGGAACTTAGACTTGACCCAGGCTGTCCTTTCACTGAATTTTTCAGTCAACAGGAAAAAAAATCCCTTTATCAGAAAAGCAAACACCAAGCAGCTGATAACACAGTGGAATAGGAGTTCAGAGATAATCCAAAGGGAAAGGTGCTGAGCTGGGCTGAGAAGGAGATTTTGGGCCTTTGCAGCTGGGATTTTGGTGTATATTTTTCATCCACGAGATGGCAACAACCAGCCACCTACAGAGCCCTCAGAGCAGCAATTTGGCCTTCCCTCCTTGCTCTCGGGCACTTTCTGGGGAGGTTCAGCACAGAGTGAGTGACCTTTGCTGCCTTGGGCTCTGTGGAGAAATGTCTGAGCCGTGTCTGACGTGCTGCCTTTGTTTGAAGAGACCCTGCCAGGGTGTTGGACGTCTGTCACTGCCCCCCTGGGGAAGATCCCAGCAGAACAGGTTTTCTAAAAGGCATTTTATCCCCTGCACATGTAGGGCTGCTTGGGAAGGGCTGTTCCATATGCTGAGGGAGAGGCTGCCTTGAGGACGTGGCTTTGGGGGGGGGTCTAGGCCCAGCCTCAATTTCCCACCTGTAAAACCGGGGTGCTCAAAATTCCTTTTTGTGAAATAGTGGGAAAAGCTTGGATGTGCAGGGCCGGGAATGGACATTCCTGGGGTCTGGAGCCCCAGGAGAGGCTGAGGGAGCTGGGAAGGGGCTCAGCCTGGAGCAAAGGAGGCTCAGGGGGCCCTTGTGGCTCTGCACAGCTCCTGCCAGGAGGGCACAGCCGGGGGGATTTGGGATCTTATCCCAGGGAACAGGGACAGGAGCAGAGGGAACGGCCTCAGGCTGGCTCAGGGTGGATTATTGGGAATATTCCCCATGGAAAGGGGGGTCAGGGATACTCAGAGCTCTGGGCTGGGGACAGGGTGGAGATTGTGTACAGCTTGGTCTGGGAAGGCTTCTCCAGCCTCAACAGTTCCATGATTCTGTGATCCCATAATGGTGCTGCATGGGGAGGATTACTGAGCATGTGCTGGAGATGTTTTTGTTTGCTTTGTGCTTTGGAAAGTCGTGTGAAGGGAATTTAAAGGCCTGGTTTGCTGAAAGATGCTGTGGAGCGGCAAAACACTCAAGACTGAGAATGCAAAGCAGTGTGAGCAGCACCGTCCCTGCAACTGCCCTGGCAGGAATTTCTCTGTTGAGACACAAAACCTTCCAGAATGTTCTACCACAAGAACCAAGGGGGTATTTTCAGTGTTTTCTTCAGGTGAACTTGAGTATTTTCAGTGCAGGCCTGACACCATCACCTCTCATCCCATGATCTACGCAACTCCAGGCTAGAAATGGGAAATTCTGACCATTTCCACAAGTATTTTGCAGCTGAGGGAACCTTGTGCCTTTTCCCTGTGTGGATTGAGCTGTGTGCTATCACTTAAAAACCAGCAGGATCTGGGGTGGGGAGGGGAATGTGGAGCCTTCAATAATTAGACTGGAGAGTGCCCAGGGACACCCCAGATGAATCTTCACTGAAAGATGGGCCGAATATTTAAACTGAATGCACACAACTGGGGAGCTTGCTCTCCACCACAAGGCCCAAAGCTGCTCACCTTGTGCAGGGAAGTCCTGGACACTTCCAGGTGTTGTTGGTATTTTAATCAACTTTGGAGAGTCCTCAAAACTGAACCCAGGGCCTGGTGGAGGGAATGTGTTTTCAAACCACTTTAAAAGTGCAAAACAAGTAAGCAAAGGCATCAAATCACCATTCATTCAGGTGAACTCTGCAGTGTTGCGTGTGAGCACCATGGGCAGGGACACCTTCCCCTATCCCAGGGTGCTCCAAGCCCCATCCAGCCTGGCCTTCGACACTTCCAGGAATGGGGCAGCCACAGCTTCTCTGGGAATTCCATCCCAGCCCCTCACCAGCCTCACAGGGAGGAATTTCTTACCAGTATCCCATCTAAACTTATTCTCTTTCAGTTTAAAGCCTTCCCCCCTTGTCCTGTCACTCTATCCCTTGTAAATAATCTCTAGGAAAAGAAAAATAATAACAAAAACTAAGTACAGTTAAATCCTGTGCTTCTTTCTTATGTTTGACATCAGGTTTTTTTCCTTTGTACCTCAGATTCTCGTCTTGAAAACCAACTGTGGTTTTATTTTCCCCTCCCTTCAAAGTTCTCTGGGATTTGCTGGTGAAGAGTCTGAAGTTTATCTCTGATGATCTGAATGTTCCTTCTGGGAAGGAGGAAGCCATTGACATCTGGCCTGAATCTCCATGGCTCTGTAGAGATGCTTGGATCCTGAATTAAAGATGTCAGGCTCTTGGAATTGTGCAATAGAATCTGCACTTTGCAGCTGGACTCTGCAAGGGGATTTTTTTGAATCCTGGGAAAGATTTGGATTGAGTATTTGGTCTTAGTCTTCAACTGGCAGAGGTTGAGGATGGTGTTTTAAGGCTCAGCTGTTCAAGGGGTGTTTTATTTGCTCAATAATGGAGCAGAGCAATGCTCTGGCAAAGTTTTCATTTGAGAACCTGGGGGTGCTAAAACCTGGAATGGTGTTTTGGGGTGGGGATCAGGGAAAAACCAGGGAATAGGGGTCCAGAGCACTGTCAGGTGCAGAAAGGAAGCTCTGGCAGTTGGGTGCAGATCCACAGCCCACCCTCTGCTCAGGCTCCAGGCACAGACGGAGATTTGCTGGCATCAGCCAGGTAGTGCTGGGAAGTGTGAGATCCTGGAACATATGGGCGGCAATATCACAGCACAGTACCCTGTGAGAGGGAGGCAGCAGCTCAGAAAATATCCCTGCTTTTGTCAGTTTAAATACATGCTGTTGGAGGCAAAACATTTGGATTGGGAAAAAAAATATAGAAATGCTCTGCAGTGCGTGTCTTGAAGAGATTCCCCTCCCCCTCCCAACTCGTGCTGTGTTTCTGTGGCTGCAATTAAGAACAAAAACACCCCAAGAGAAACCCAGAAAAGTTTATTGGTCTAAAGAACAGCTCCAGTGCAAGAAAGTAAATGAATGTTTTGGGGAAGAGAGGTCAACGAGAGTCTTCATTGCCTGAATAAATTCCAAGGAATAAATTAAGAGTCTGGTTGTGAAGGACCACAAGCCCTTTCTGCACTGTCCCTGGCACCAAAGGAGTGCATCTGAGGGCAAAAGCACTTTTCAAATACTACAGTACATATAATATATGATATATGATATATGATATATGATATATGATATATGATATATAATATATGTGTAATCTGTAGATAGACAGATAGATAGATAGATAGATAGATAGATGATAGATAGATAATACATATGGTTCTGATTAAAAATCCAGTGATTTAGAGGCTACAGATTTTATGATTTTATGATAATGATAGTTTTTAATTTTGTTTAAGGGGCTGGTCCTGTGTTGCTGTCATCAGTGGGAAGATGAAATTCCAGCCCTATTTGTTCTCCTTGCTTTTTGCTGAACTGAACTCCAGCTCTTGTCACTCCTTTGGAGAATTTGGCTTCAAATGCCTTTTGCATTATTGTAACCGACAAGTCTAAGACACTGCCTAATGTTAATGCTGCTCATTGCTGCCAATTATAATCAGAGCTAGTCAAAATAAACAAATTAAACAAATAAACATGTCAAAACATCTCAGTCCTAGAGAAAATAAGCCAAGTCTGAGCCCTCTCAGCGCTGCAGCATAACCGATATGCTGCATGTTATGAAATGTTCCTTCAGGTTTTCCACCTTTTTTGGGGGGAAGGGAAGAAAAGTTGGGTCAGTTTAGAATTACGGCCGAGTTCTGCCCAGCTCGGGAGGCTGCAACTGAAGCCAAATGAAACCCAAATGTTCCTTTAGCTCCTTCACCCACCCTAATGATCATCTGCTGTGTTTTAACTGGGTTTTAGTGTTTGGGTGGGTTTTTTTGTTTTGTTTTGTTTAAGTGATTCTTTGCTGTCAGAGTGCCAAGATGCTAAATCATTGTAGGGACTGGACAAGATGCAGGTGAAAATATCCCAAATGTGGTTGTGCACGTCAATATAAAACATGCTGCTGCTGGGACCATCCCAAATGGTAAATGCAGTGCAATTTAAATTAAAAGCACCCCAGGATTAAAAGAAAAATACAAAATAGACAAAATGTATTTTTGCTGCACAAAGGGGAAATCACAGCCTGGATTTGCTGAGAATTGGTGGTAATGGGAGGAGGGGGCATTTTTTTTAAATGGTATGCTAACCTTAAAAATCTGTTGTGAGGTTAAAGGAAAAAGCTGTCGCTTTAGACAGGTGGTTCTTGTAAAGAGGTGATCTTTTAAAGTGCACTCTTAGCATGTCAGAGTCTGGGCAGAGATAAAGCTGTAACACAGGTGAGTGCTGGGACTCTTCTGGTGTCTGTCACAGGGCTTTAAAATCCCATTCAGAGCTTGCATTTGGAGAGGCACTTGCTTTTTTTTTTTAATATAAGACACATGCAGCAAATACCTGCTTGCAATAGCAATGAACCCTGGAAATGTAAAGCACAGAAACACGGCCCTGCTCTCACACACCTTGGGATATCCCTGTGGGTGAGGGGGATCAAAGCACCCACTGCTGGGGGCACTGGTCTGGATTTCTTGTAAGGAGCCTTTGCTGTTGTAAATGGCTGTGATCCCACTGAGATCAGGTACTCCACGTTCTCCAAGGGGATGGAGGAGTGAGATGGAGAGAGAGAAATGTCCTTGAGGAGTCACCACAGAGCTGCTCAACAAATCCTCCTTCAATCCTGCAATAAAGCTGGGAAAGCAGCAGGGTCCTGCTGAAGGAAAACTCCAACAACTTCTTTGAGGTGCAATTTGGAGAGAGTGTGAATTCCCCACAAAAACACACTGGGTCCACAACTCTTCCTCCTCTCTCTCCCTTCCTTTTCTTCCCCCCAATGTTTTTAAAGCGTGCAGGGGCTGGGGGAGCAGAGGAACCCCTTGTCTTTGAAATGCTGTTTGCTGCAGACAGTGCAGAGAATCTCAGTTATTAACAGCCTCTCACAAGACAGTTATTTTTGGAGTGGCCTCTGAGGAGGCAACCTCTTGGAATCGAGCTCATTTATTCTGCGTTTCACTGTCCTGCCATTTCCTGCCGAGAGAGGGGAAAAGTGAAACCACATGTTTGGAGGAGCGAGCGTAGGAAACCCCACTGAAGACAAATGACTGCTCCTCTCCCCTGGCAATTAGTCAGGGCCGGGCCGGGTGCCAGCCCAGGTGTTCCCGACTGTGTAGAAATTTGCCAAAGAACAATGAAAATAGCAGCTGATTGTGCTGACAGATTCTTCTGGTAATTTCCTGTTGTTTGGCATCTTCAGGTTTCTTTCCCACAATTATGGGTCCTGAGGAAGTCCTGGGCCTTCAAATCCACTTTTTTCACTTAAAACAAAGTAATTGTGTGTGTGTAGACCAACCTGGCTCTGCTCTCCAGCCCCTGCCTTTCCTCCTCACTCCCAGATGTTTTAATTTCATTCATTTTGCAAAATACATATTTTGATGAGTCTGAATTAAAACAAACAAACAAAAAAGCAACAAACAAAACCCAAACAAACAAACAAACAAAAACCCCACAAACCTCTTTGCACCTGCACCATGTAGAATTTCCTGGCAGTCCCACTGTGGTTTTGCCAGGATTCCTGCTTGTTCCATCACCTAAACCTGCCATTGGGAGGATTTTCCTCTGGTGCCTTCCATTATCTTTGAAATCGGGGCTGGTCAAGGAGCACTCATGGATGGAGCCAAGCCCTGGGCTGGCCATGGGACAGGAAGGGAGATTTGGCAGCTGGAGGTGCTGGGGAGGTGGTGTTGAAAGCAGGGGTGTCTCCAGGACTGGCTCTGCAGATGCAGGAATGGCTCAGCCCGGAGAGCCCTGGGTTTCATTGTCAGGAGAGAGAGGAGGGAGCACAGACTTTACAGGGCCTTAAAGCTCTGCGCAATCCAGCCTGTCAGGAAGTTATAAATACTTGTTTGGGTTTCTTAAACAACCTGACAGGATTTTTGAGCTGGAGTGGGGCTGGATGGGCACCAGGGGACATCAGCCCCGGGTCCACGGTCTCGTTCCTTGGCAGAGCAGGACAGGGGGTGTTGAGCAGAGGATGTGACAGGGAGGGGGAGTCTGTCCAGCCTCTCCTCTCAGCATCCCCTGCCAGTTCTGTTCTTCCTACAAGATCGATTCTAAGGGCAACCCTGAGTTCTGAATGTTTTTAATGTATAGTTTTAATGTACATTTTGGCAAGATCTGACTTGTGTGTTTTTAAATGAAGAAATGTCCTGCCTTAGCTAGAAAATTTCCTAACTTTTTGTTGTCCTTAAAGGGAGGAAATTTTGCATTACTTGTGGGACAGCTGAATTGGAAGTGAGGCTGATTAAAACCACCCTGCTTTTAAACTCTTTCTCAGAAAATTGCTGGTTTGACTGAGTTAAAGTCTCTGCCTTCCCTTAAAAAAGCCAAAGCTGCTCAAAAAACACCAGCTAGAAATCTCAGGTAGACTCTCCAGGCCTTGTTCTTTTGGAGGAAGAGAAGGATAACCACTTCTGCAGGTTGAGGACCTTTTCTTTTTGCCTCTTTGCAACTCCCAGTGCCCAGGTACAAAAACTTGCCGAGGAATTGTGTCCAGTGTCCCTAAGAGTTCCCTTCTTTGGGGCCACTCATGTAAACAGTTCATGAAGCATCCTCTGCCTCACTCTACCACCCATCTCACTGTGAAATTCCTTGGGAGAGATCTCTGCTCCTTCCAGAAGGTTCCTGGTTGTGCTGGCAGCCTTTGCAGGGACCATTACAGCTCTCTCAGCGATAATGGCTGTTACCAAGGAATGTCCCATGTGGATTCCACCAAGCAGGTTTAGGAAAAGCAGGGAAATCATGTTGTGAAACTCCCCCCTCCCCTCACCCCCTGGTTTGCATCAAAACACTGTTTTCGGTGGAAATCTTCTCCCAGCTGGAGTGTCACCTTCTGTTCAGAACCCTAAAATTAGACTGAGAATCTTCTCTCACTTCAACAAATCTGTGCTGTCTGCCTGGCAGGAATTATCCTTCTGGAGCAGGGATGGCAGCTCTGAGGGGCTCTCTGAAGAGGGACAGCCAGGCTCTGGCTCAAGAGGGAGAACCCCTGGGAAGCGCAAGGTTGAAAATCTTCTCTGCCAGGCAGGATTTGCAGCCCATGACTGGAATCCACCTTCCAGGACCCATTCCAGGGTTTTGGCTCCGGGGAGCTGCTGCTTTGCAAGCCACTCAGCCTGATTCAAAGCCTGCTGAAGGCAATTAGAACCTCGGTGCTAATTATTGTATGATCATGGGATGGTTTGGGTTTGAGGGGACCCTAAAACCACTGGGTGGGATTTAAGGTCCCTTCCAACCCAAACCATCTCTTGATTCTGTGATTTCTGTTCCAAATTCTCTGCTGATGAATTCTCCTGCCCCCTTTCCTCTCTGTTTCCCAGGACAAGGACACTCCCTCCCAGTGCCTGTCCAGTTCTTCATGGCCACCAGTTCCCTGTGGAGTTATGGTTTCCAAACACTTCAGACACTGTTGGGTTCTGCCTGAGCTGGTGCAGAGAGCTGGAATGGAGATCTCTCAGGATCTGCTCCTGCTTCTTTTACACACTTCATACATGACTTTGGACAGCTCTGGGCCTCCATTTTATGGAATCCTGGAATTGGTAAGGTGGGAAAAGACCTTTAAGATCATCAAGTCCAGTTGGGAGCCCAGGACCACCATGGTCACCATTAAAACACATCCTCAAACGCCACTTCCAGGGTTGGTGGCTCCACCACTGCCCAGGGCAGCACATTCCAATGTTTTAGGACAATTTTCATGACAAAATTAATTCTTAATATCTAATCTAAACTTTCCATGGCCTGACCTGAGTCCATTTCCTCTATCTCTGACACAGAGACAGGACGTCTGTCCCAAACACTTCAAAATGTCCAGAACAGAGATTGGTGCCAGAGCTGAGCATTGTTTTATTCAAATTAAATGAGAACAGAGATGTTTAAGACCTGATTTTGATCTGGTGTTTAATTCTGTGCCTGTTGACTTTAAGCTGACAAAATGGTGCAGAATAGGTCATAAATTCACCCCTAAATGGCCAAAGCCGAGAATTTGGTGTGCAAAGGAGCCCCTGGGCAGGTTGTCAGCAGAAGGGGAACTGGAGCAGCAGCAGGGCCCTGGATGAGCCTGTGCTGGAGCTGTTTCACCTCCCAAAGACCCCCCCAGCCAAGCCCTGCAGAGCTGAGGAGGTGGCAGGGCCTTTACAAGCATTTTACTTGCACCAACTGGGATTTTTATTCTGGTTTTAATTCAGTGAAAAAATGCTGCTTTCAGGACAACCTCATGCAGCCCAAGGAATTTGATCAGCCCGCTCCCCATAAAATGGAGGCAACTGGAATCTAAACCCTGGTGGCTGCAGTAAAAATTGGTGTTGGGGGCTTGGTCTTGTTAGATAACAACACTGCTAAACTGGGACATGGGGTAAAGGAGCTGAGCAGGGCCCTTTGTTCAAATAAACTCCCTGGCTCCTGAGAAGTTTTCTGGGTTTAAATCAAACTATGTGTTGTAAAACAACAAATACTAATACTAATTTTTAAATCAAACTAAGTGAAAAACATCCAGGCCTTCCCCAACAACAGTAGGCTGGGGAGCTATAGTGAAGTTTTCTCTTCAGAAAAGTATCTTGAAAGAGCTTTTGTATTAAAAAGTAAAAGAAACCAAACTTTTTTATTAGACTTTCTGTAAAGCACAGCATGCTAGCAGAGAGTCCACCTGTATTTCTAGAAAAAATAGGGAAAACTCATGTATTTTGTATTAGCTAAGCATGAGAATACATTATAAATCCTGATTATCATGGAATCCTGGAATGGTTTGGGTTGGGAGGGCCTTTAAAGCACATCCAGTGTCACCCCTTCCATGGGCAGGGACACCTCTCACCATCCCAGGGTGCTCCAAGCCCCTTCCAGCCTGGTCTGGGACACTTGGAAATAAGATTTTTCTTGCTATTGCAAGAATTGCATTGAATTTTGTGAGTGGGAAGAGTGGGGATGGGAGAACTCACTGGGAGGTTGCACTCCTGTATTTGGGATAAGCCTATTAATGTTTTCAGCCTTGGTAATTCAGACTGTTTAGGAAGCAAACAAAACATGCTTTAAAATGGTGAACACAATAATTTTCCCCCCTCAGATCAGTAGAGATTTCCATCCCAGATCTGCTTATTCCAGCTGTAGAATTTTGTGCACAATTTTCCCTGGTTTATTGGGGGGAAAAAAACAACACAAAACCCCCAGAAATTCATGTCCTGTGAATGAGATGTTTTCAAGGTGTGGTTGCAATTTCTGAATGTTTTGAAATTACTTTTCAGAAGAGATCCATGTTAAATACATTACATAATAGGTCTGTTAAATTATCACAGGAATCCTTCTGGATTTGTCCCTGTAAGAAAGATCAGGCTCTTCCCTCCCTGTTTGTGTCTTAATGTTCTTCCAGTAACTTTCAGCCTCAGGCTTGTGACCTCTGAACACAAACTCAAAAATTAATGATTTTCTCCTCTTTTTTCAAGCCAGTGCCTGCGTTTCTTCAAGCCACTTATCATGTGTCACATGACAAATGAGCTTCTGGAGTACTGAAACTTCTAAGAATATTATTTTTCTTCTTTTTTACTCTGCTCTGTCTGAAAAACAACTCAGTGCCTCTTAGTCTTGGACAGAAAGCTGAGGCAGAGAAAATCCTGTGGGCTGCAGTGAATGCCTTTAGCTGTGCAGTGATTTAGGTGTCATTTCACCTCTGATGCACCTTTTTTAGCTGCTGGTTCTAAAACTGAATGTTTTAATGATTAATTAAGGTTGGAAAAGACTTCCAGCTTAATCCATTCAGTCTTTGACCAAATCCCACCATGCCTATTACATCACTTTGGGAAGGGACACCTCCAGAGATGGGGACTCCAAACCTCCATGGGCAGCCCCTGCCAATGTTTAACCACTCTTTTTCATGGAGAAATTCCTCCTGATGTCCAACCTGAACCTCTCCTTGCTCAATTTGAGATCATTTCTCTTTGGGCTATCATAGTTGGCTGTAAACCTGCGTGGAAAACGAAAATGCTTATTCTTGCACTGCCAGCAGGGATTTCCTGGGATCCAGCCTCCCATGGGCAGGCAGCTGGTGCAGGGGCACATCCCACCTGGGAGGGCTCGGGAGGGGGATGAGAGGTGTCAGCAAAGGAGCAGTTGGGGTGTTTGGTGTTTGTCTGGGTGTCTGTGTGAGCTGACAGAAGCCAGCCCCTGCAGGACACTGGTGTGGGGCGTCCCAGTTGGATTTGCATAATTTAAAAAAGTTGGATTTGCAGAATTTAGCTCAGGAGAATGAAATGAAGTCAGAATAAACTCATCTTCTACTTCCCAGCCTCACTTTCCTCAGCTCCTCTCCCTTCTCCCAAGGCAGCAAGCCTGGTTTTCATAACTGCAAAGAGAAAAAGAGGGGGGGAAATCCAACAGGACACTGGTGTGGCGTGTTCCAGTTGGATCTGCATCATGGAGGGTGTCCATCCAGCTCCAGAAGAGTTCATGGAATCACAGAATCTCAGAATGATGAGGTTGGAGGAGACCTCTGAGATCATCGAGTCCAACCTGTGCCCTAACACCTCACCCAGACTACAACACCAAGTGCCATTTCCAGGCTTTTGTTAAACACATCCAGAGATGGTGATTCCACCACCTCCCTGGGAAGAGCATTCCAGTGCTTTATTATTATTTCAGTGAAAAACTTTTTCCTAATATCCAACCTATACCTTCCCTGTCATAGCTTGAGACTGTGTCCCCTGGTTCTGTCAGTGCTGCCCGGTGGAAGAGACCAATAGGTTGGATATTAGGAAAAAAATTTTCACCAAAAGAATAATAAAGCACTGGAATGCTCTTCCCAGGGAGGTGGTGGAATCACCATCTCTGGATGTGTTTGCAAAAAGACTGGACATGGCACTTGGTGCTGTAGTTGAGGTGTTCGAGCACAGGTTGGACTTGATGATCTGAGAGGTCTCTTCCAACCTCATTATTCTGGGATTCTGGGATTCTGTGATTCTGGGATTCTGTGATTCTGTGATACATTCCCTGTCGTAGCTGGAGACTGTGTCCTCTGGTTCTGTCAGTGCTGCCCAGTGGAAGAGACCAACCCCACCTGTCTCCAAGCTCCCTTCAGGAAGCTGTAGAGAGCAATAAGGTCACCCCTAAGCCTCCTCTTCTCCAGGCTAAACAGTCCCAGCTCCTTCAAACGTTCCTCACAGGGTCTGTGTTCCAAACCCCTCGCCAGCCTCGTCGCCCTCCCCTGGATGCGTTCAAGCATCTCAACCTCCTTCCTAAACTCATCATCACGGAATGGTTTGGGTTGGAAGGGACCTTAAAACTCATCCAATTCCACTCTCCCACTCTCTCTTCCTCCAACTCCCACTGTCCCAGGCTGCTCCAGTCCCCATCCAGCCTGGCCTTGGACACTTCAGGGATCCAGGGGCAGCCCCAGCTCCTCTGGGAATTCCATCCCAGCCGCTCCCCACCCTCCCAGGGAGGAATTGCTCCTCTCTGTAATTCAGGAAAGCACGAACCACGTGGGCATTGGAGAACTTCTGAACCTTTTCCTGGTTGTGGACACTGGACCTGTCCTGCTGGGGAAAGGATTTTGCATTTTCCCTGCCCTTGCCCTTGGCTGGAATTTCCCACCTGCCCCGTGTTTGTGCAGTTTTGCTGTGGTTTCACCCCAGGGCTGAGCTTTGGTCGAGCACTGAGGTTCCCTCTGAAACACTTTGTGACTCCATTAGGGATAAAAAAACAAGACTGATGTTATATTAATGGCAAATCTGGGAGCTAAGTTTTATTTCCAAAGTGAAAAATCTGACTGTAGGTGAATCTGTTCCAGGGCTGTCCAGTTTGACTTATCTGAAAGGGAATCACTTATCAGCAAGGCAGGTGTTTTTCACTGGATTTCGCTCTGGGTCCCTGAAAATCATTACTCATGACTGGAAATCTTGTTCCTGTGTTTTAAATTTTCCTTTTCCCCTCTTTTTTTTTCTCCCCTCTCTCTCAATTTCTGAAGCTGAGCAGCCAAATGTTGGGAATTACTGGTCTCTTGGAGACACAGAAGATTTTCAAATGGTTTTCATGTTTTTTGGAACAGTTTACATTTGGCTGATCTCTTTTAGTAGGAATTCTTGGATATCCCCCCCCTCTTTTTCTCTTTGCAGTTATGAAAACCAGGTTTGCTGCCTTGGGGGAAGGGAGAGGAGCTGAGGAAAGCGAGGCTGGGAAGTAGAAGATGAATTTATTCTGACTTTATCTTTATTTCATTCTCCTGAGTTAAATTCTACACTGCTTCTCCGTGGCCAGCTGGTTTTAATCATTCCAAGAGAACACTATTTATTAAGTGTCTGTTTCAGGCAGTGTCAAATCCTTCAGCTCCTGCTCTATTCTCCATTGTAAGCAGGAACATCAGTAGCCCAGGTGGGCTTTGAATAGCTTTGGAAAGTAGGGAGGTGAGAATCTATTTATTACTTACTGTGGATCTCAGTAGACAGAGACTCCAATTAAGGCAGGAAGCTGACACACTTTGCCAAGCAGAGGATGCAAAATGAGGGAATAAAAAATTAAATAAAATACCCCAAACTTCTCTGCGTTCTCTTCCACAGCCTGGAACTGTAATTCCTCTGTGCTTTGCTTTTTTCTTGCCTCCTTTTGTGAGCAATGAATGCAGGAAGCAGTGGGGGAGTTTATTCTGGGGCACAGGTGATGCTCGGTGCTGGAAAAAGTCCATGAGCCAGGGGATAACAGTCAAATTCTTTTACTCCAGGACTTGATCCCCCTTTATCTCTGTGCCTGAAGTAAATTAATTTACACCTCTGAAAATGATAATTGATGTTGTTGTAACTCATTGTAACTTAAGATCACGATAAGATTTACAGTATCTCATTTTTAGAGCATCAAATTTATGTTCCTGTTTAGCCAATACCTGCATTCAAATCCACAGGAGAAGTCTAAGATATCAGAAGACAGATTTTTTTTTATTGTAGCAGCAAATGTGTGGATTTTAAATACACCAAAGAGCAGGAGGAAAGTAAAAAAAAAAAAAAAAAAAAAAAAAAATTACTGATTTTAACTTCAGTCTGCTGACATCTAATTCAGAGATCACAGAATCTGCAGCAGCTCTGGTAATTCCTGGTTTCCTTCTCACAAAGCCCAGTTCAGCCACAGGAGTATGAGCCCTAGGTACTTCCTGTAATCTCATTCAAAACTATTTGATTTGTAGAAATAGAGATTTTTAAAATAAGATATTGTTTTGTGTAACGTAAATATAGCTGGAATTTCCACATATGACACACCTGTTTTCAGGCCAAGGCTGGTTAAATCTATAACTTATTCGCATGCTCATTTTTACTGCAACTTTGATTTTTCTATAGCATTTCACCCTCTGTGAAACTGCTTTGAAAACAAAGCAGAATAAAATAGGGAAGAAAAAAAAAAAAGAAAGAGAAAAAACCCACCCATCATCAAAATTTCCAACTCTGGATGTTTTCCAGTAAACTATTCCTGAATGAAAACAGTGTTCTGTCTTCAGTGTACTGTTGGCTCTAATGGAGATAAATCAGAGAATTCAGTTACTCCACAGAAATCTTTAAAGGAGAGGGAAAAACCCCAAAGAAAAGAACGATCCTGATCATTACCATTTATTTAGCAGCTCAGGAGGAATTTGTGTCTGGTGAAGCACAAAGTGCAGCTGCTGGTGCTTGAGGAAGAAAAACTCTCCACGTACTTTTTTATTCTCTTTTTTTTCTGGAAAACTCATAGGGCTGTAAATATTTGCATTAAGCCCTAATCCTGCATTCTGGTGCTATTCAAAATAGGTTTTATTTCTTCTCCCTGCCTCCTTCCAGTTCCTCCAAAAAGCCTTTTCTTCAATCAAAAATCAATTCAAGATGCTGCATTAGGAGATTTTTGGAAGCCTTTTCCCACACCTACACTGGGGTAGTTCCTTTCTGCACCTGTTGTTCAAACATTATTTTAAGGATAAGTCCTTGGCTCAGGATTTGAAGCTTTCCCAAGCTTTGAAATCCTTCAAATTCAGCTGCAATTTTTTCTGCCACTGATGTCAATCTGTGAAATAAATACATAAAAATATTGAAAGCTGTGGAAAGAG
>NW_005054514.1:587437-590377 GCF_000277835.1 Geospiza fortis
CATGAAAATAAAAGAATCAAGGAATCATGAAATGATTTGGGTTGGAAGGGACCTTAAAGATCATCCAGCTCCAATCCCAATGCTTCCCACCGTCCCAGGGTGCTCCAGCCTGGCCTTGAACACTCCCAGGGATCCAGGGGCAGCCCCAGCTCCTCTGGGAATTCCATCCCAGCCCCTCCCCACCCTCACAGGGAGGAATTTTTTCTGTCTATCTGAGCAAAATTTCTCTTTCAAATAAATTCACAGAAAGAGTTACAGGGGCTGAGTAAAACAGATGCTGATTTCTTTTTTTTTTTTGAGGCATTTAAATAACTTTTGATACTTCACATTGGTATTGATAATATAGGAAGTTATTATATTTTAAAGCAGATTTTTAATCAATTTTTAAGACAATTTTTAATCAATTTTTCATTTTTAACTTCATGGGGTGGCTGCAGTGAAGTCAGTGGAGCTGCAGCCACTGGGTGTAGACTGGAGGTAACTTTGCTCTGCAGAGTCAGGTGTAATCTGATTTTGGGGCACTTAAAGGACTCCTGATTCCCAGAAACTTCTGTAGGAGTTGAAAATTATCCCAGTGGTTTTACTGGGAATTCTGTGACAGATCTCCAGATCCCCAGCTGGATCTGTTTGAGCATCATTTGAGGGCCAAACATTTTAATGCAGCACATTTTTGGGGGTGTTTTGTTAAGGGAGAGCTGGTGTGGTCCAGCAGCACAACAATTCAGGAATTATTGAGACCCACCAGCACATGGAGAGGCTTCATTGCTCACACACATCTCCTCCACTTGACATTTCTGCAACCTTGTGTCATCCTGCAGCATACCCTCTTCAGATTAACAGCAATTCATCATTAATCCATTTGAATAATACTTTATTATTTTTTTCCAACAGAAAGAGACAGAAAACATCTGCATATTGAGTAATATTAGCTGCAGTTTGTGTCTCAAGTGAGCCTAAGTGACAACCCTCATTTGTTATGACTGTGGAAGCTTAATTGGGTTGACGTAGGATTTGGACTTTATGAAAGGAGAAACAGTTTGAAAATCTTCCCCCCCAGAAAAAAACCCCTACAACAAAACACTTTTAGAAAAGAAAAGATCAGTTAGAGGAGCAGGGGAGGAGAGAAAAAAAGACTGAATATGTAAAATAACAATGCTGAATGTCCTGGTAAGGCCCAAACATTCAGGAGGTGTTTTAATAACGATGCTTAAATGAGAGATTAGTTATTAAGCCATATGGTTTGGATTACAGCTCTCATCTTTTGTTTCCTGCTTATGCTGTCAGGCATTAATGTGATTGTTTTGATTCTTTAATGCCTTAATGCATCATTCCTCCCCGTGCATTAGGATAATAACTTTGCTCCTCCAAAGGGCAGTGCTGCCATTCATTACTCTTCTGATTTTTGGCTGACCAGGGACATGGAAATGGCTTGGAAAATATTCCCTGTTCCAACATTTCTGGAGCCAGCATGGGGAGATCACCCAGGAAGCTGAAGGGCATCAGAAGCTCCTTTGTCACTGTGCTGGTGCCACTGGTGTCATGGCCAGGCTGCCTCCCCCAGGCAGGGCAAAGCCCCCTGCTCCAGGGGATGGGATTTGGGCTCAGCTCTGCCCCAGCTCCCAGGCAGCTCTTCATGCAACTTCAGGAAAATAATGTGTTCAGTTGGAATTTCTGACTGCATCTGTGTGTGAGTGAGAGCCTGGTTGTCTATTAAAACACATCTTTTATTCGTTAACAGAAGTCGCTTTTTGGGTGAATCACAGCAGTAACCACCCACCACAGAGGCTGGTTCTGATCTGCTGTTGTTCAGGAGCTCTGAAGTCGCAGTGCCCCATGAAGCTGGATTTTACAGAGCATTTACAAAGCCTCCAGCCCCAGGTGAGAGCTGGGATTTCTAGTAAAAGGGTCATCCCTGAGGCTGGGAATTGTCCATATTGTCACCCTTCATAGCATAAGACTTTCAGTGCATCCAAGCAGAGTCAATTTTGGAGCTGATTTCGTAAGGAAGGGTTTATTTTTTTTATATTCTAATAAATCAGAGCAGTAGTGAAACAGGCAGGTTTATTTTGCAGGGTCTGCTGTGAAGGCTTGACCTTGAAATGATAAAGTTTTGATAAAATCTAAGGGGTTTGATTAAATGATTAATTTTGAGTGCCTGTGTATGTGGACAAAGCAAACAGGCAAAACAGACTCATACAAAATACTAAATCATAAACAGTCCTTAGCAACTGGGATTTGAGAAAAATCAACACATTTTCTTCAGGGCCCTTTGGACATATTTTTATAATGGGGTTATTCCCATTTTTTCCTTCTGAAACCCACGCTGTGATTTCCCATGGTGCTAAAGCTCCACATGCCACCAGGCAAGGTTGTGGGGCAGCAGCGAGGTAGGGAAGCACAGGTGAAATGTGTAAATCACTCAGCAGTGAAGCACAGGTGAAATGTGTAAATCACTCAGCAGTCCAGGGGGATGGAAAGTGGTGCAGCAGCCTGAGATCATTGTCATTCTCTGGTCACCCCAATTTATCCAGCAGGAAGAGCAGAGGCAGAGGGTGGAGGGAGGATGGAAGGTGTGACAGGCTGCTCACAACGTTCCAATCCTGCTGAGCACTGTGGAGCCTGCTCTGTGTCCCACTTGGCACTGGAACACTCTGTGCTGGGGCTGCACTGGAGGAAGGGTCCATCTGAAAGACAAGTCAATGATTCAAGTACCCAGTAAGATTGTCACACAGCCTGGAATTGAAACACACAACTGAGAACTTGTCCTCAGGCTGGGAAGGGCCAGGATGGGAGTTCTGGGGAAGGGGAGGTGGGAGAGGTCTTTCACCAGGGTGATTATCCAGAGCTTGTTGGGTTTGGGGGTTTTGGGGCAGAGGGTGTTGAGGACTTTTGCTTTTTTTCTCCTCACGGGACATTTCTGGTGTATCTGTAAGCAAATTT
>NW_005054514.1:590431-596436 GCF_000277835.1 Geospiza fortis
AATTCAGCCTGGGGAAGAGAAAATGAGCCTGGGGCAGAAAATACAACATGTTGTTGGGCCCAGCAATTGTTTGCGCTCAGTTTAAAGGAAAAAAAGGGGATTCCTGTATTTTATTGTATTGGAGTTGATGTTTCCTATTGCTGGGCAGAACCATGTCCTTTCATACAGAGCAGCAGAGGTGAAAATGCTTTTAGGGTGGAATAAGTGCAGAACTCATTGAGGACAATCTAGGTTGCCTCCTTCCCTTTGAGCCTGACTTAGAACCCAGCAGTCCCTTGCCAGGGAATGTTTGTGCTGATCCTTGGAGTGCTTGGGCAAAATCTGTGGTGGATGAGGTGAAAAACCACAATAGCTGATAAAAGATCTCTTTTGAAAAATAATGGAAATAATTCAGCAAAGCCTGATGTGATACAAAAGTGTTTTCACCAGAGCAAGGGAAGGCAGACAGGAAGGTCTCTCTCAGAGAGGGTGATTTGAATTTTCTTTTGGCTGCTCAGGGTTACAGGGGGGGAAGATGGGATTTAGGAGAGGAGGGGGTTAAGGCAGTCCTGTCAGAACCCAGGACATTGCTCTGGCTGCCTTGGAGGCCTCGAGACCCTGACAGGGGCTCAGAGACCCTGGCACGGAGTCACAGACCCCTGTGCCTTTGATTTTAGCCCATGGAAACAATTCCCAACTTTGTGTGAGGATTTACAAGCCACAGGAGTTTGAGTAGAATGATAGTGAATTTGTCACAGGGTGAAAAAGTAGAATTTTGAGGATTTAGAATGGGGGTTCAGGAGCCAAGATGGAGGGATCTGGGCATGTCCTGTCCTTCTTCTTCTTCTTCTCCTCCATCCTCTGCTGTGATGGTGGCACCTCTGGATTGGTTCAGAGTAGAGACAGACTGTCTAACACAGGTGATAGGTGTTGGAAAATTATTGTAAATAAAGTACATGTAGTTCTTGGTATAAAAAGCCAACACCACGCCAAGGGCAGGGACTGTGCCACAGCCCGACCTGCTGGACAGATCCCAGCAGGGCAGAGAAAGAATGGAACAGATAAGAGAAAATAAACAACCTTTAAAAGCAGAACCAACCAATCTCCACTTCTTCTTCGGTCGCAGGGCTGGGAAAAAGAGACTTTCTAATAGCTCAGGGTCATCTCAGCCACAGAAACCCAAGACAGCCCCAGAAGCACAAATGACGGATGGTTTTGCAGCTGGGAATAAGGGCTTGCTCCCCTCCCCAGCCCCTTTCCCAGAGCTCCTCAGCTCTGCAGAGCGTCTCATTCCCAACTCTGCATCCTTCCCACCACAAAATCCAACCCAGCACGGTGTGGGCAGCCAGGGGTTAAAGTCTCCTTCCCCTGAAAATGCAGCCCTGGCTGTCTAAAGGAGCACCTCTGTCCCCTGGGATGGGTTTGGGGCTGTTTGCTCCACATGAGCATTGAGTCATCTCCCTCTGTGCTGCCTGTGCCTGGCTGAGCCCCCCAGAGGAGCTCAGGCTCTGCTGGCTGCTGAATGAAACAATGAGAAATATATTCCAGCTCTTTCCATTTGCTTATTAATAGGTTCTGTGTCTCATGCTCCAAGGGGATTGTCCTTGCTGTGGAATTGCTGCCGGGGAAGCATTCAAGCATTCAGTGCCCCTAAATGGAGAAAAATGGGGAAGGAGAGCAGAGGGTTTCAGGGAGGGTTGGAGTGTGCCTTCAGAAATGTGAGACTTTGCAGAAATAGGGATGCTTGATTTCCAGAAACTTGGTTTAAATTTACAGGATCTCTGTAAATCAAACACTCTCTGTAAATGGTGGGATTTCCTGATACCACAAGCAATTCCTTGGGCTGGAGCATCCATGCATTCATGGGACACTCCACTGTGAAATTCCCAGTTTAGATCAGAAGGTTCAGTGTGATATTGTATGGAGACAGGACTAAATATTTTATCCTCTTCTCAAATTTCCAGTGATTTGTGAATATGGGTAATATTTGTGAATGCAGACATGAGTTTTGAGCTCCTCATTCACTTTAAATCCTTGGTTTCCAGTAAATCCTTTAGGGTTTGAAAATCTCAGGTTTGTGGTGGTTGTTTCCCCAGAAATTCCTGGTGGTTTAACAAATAATTATATGTTCCTGTTCAGATGACTGAACTTTCAGTGTTTAAAAGGCTGATTTCAGTCCATCCTTAACCTTTTCTAATGGAGTTATAGGATAATTTGGGTTGAAAGGATGTGTGGAGGTCATTGCTCCAATCCCCCACTCCAAGCTCAGCCAGTTTTGGGTTAGATCATGTTGTTCACAGCCTATAAACAGATTTAGACCAAAGGAAAATAAATCAGGCACAAACCTCAGATGGATGGAAATTTGGTAGTGCTCATGTGATACTTTGTCAACAGAGATTTTGGAGATTCAATTCCATTGTCTCTCACTGTTTGGGGTTTTTTTTTTGGCCCCAATTTTTGAATGACATTGGAAACTTGACCATTTTGGAACCCAAAAATTAATTTTCTTTGGAAAATGGAACACAGGCTCTCAGTCTACACACAGACTTTAACTCCACATTAATGAGGTGATTTCCTTCAATTAAATTGTTGAGATTCCTCACATGAGCATGGCCACAATCTCTGGATGATGCTTCTAAATGATCAGATAAATAGATAAACTCCAAGCTGATGAGTTTTACATGCCAAATAGTGTTTTCAAATCTTGAATGAAGAGTGATAATGGGTGAAGGGATGCAGGACTGGCTTTATGGTTTTCCAACATGATCTTGCACAACTTTCTTATGGAAAAATCTGTACTGGAAACCCTGGGCAGGTGTGTCAGTAATTTCATTTATCTGGTGTTGTGTAAGCTACTCAGGGATAGTTGCATGCCCAGGATTTATGTGAATATGTGAATTTTTATAGATGGAGGCTTTGATTTGCACTGGAAACCTGAACATTTGGGCTTGGTGATTCTTCTTGGGTTTGATTCTGTGATTCAAGATTCTGTGATTTTGCATCCAGGCAATTGTCCACATTCCCTTAGATTTGCTGTGTTGGGCACCCATGGGCTAAATGACCACAAACTGGGCAAAGCAAGCATCTTATTTCTGCTATTCCACCAGAAAAGCAGTGACACCTCCCAGAGCAGGCAATCCAATGAGTTAATTAAGGAAGAATTGTCTATGATTTCATCTCACCTTATATTTCCACCCCCACCCTGTGCAGTGGAGCTGCCTCTTGCCCCCCGTGCCAGGATGATGAATGGGGGGAGCACAACAAGGTCAATTAGCTGGGTCAGTTTGGAGCTGAGAGGTGCAGAGTGTTTCTTTATTGAACGCTGCATTCACACTCCAGACCCTGACCTGGGCTCCAGTGATTTATTACAGGGGCAGTGTTTTGATCACTTACCTTCAGTACCTTACACTGGCTCCAGAAATCAGCTTTTCACTGTCAATTAGAGGCTGGGAAAAGAGATCCCTTCAAAATCCAAAGTGTGAGCCCAGAGAAAAGGAATGGGGAGCCTGAGGATGCTTTTCAAAACTGTCTTTGTAAGTAACAAAGAAATTAGATTAGGTTCTCTCTATCTCAGAGAAAAAAAATCATCCAAAGCTGAAATTTTACAGCATTTTTCCCCACTGAGCTGAAACAGAGGAACCAAATCTGTCCTAACAAATTAGGAAGCGCTGCTGGGGAAAAAAGCCTGCACTTAACATTTATATGGATTTGTGGTGGAAGTCACAGGAGAACAACCTCCTGCTGGTTTTGAAGGGTTAAAAAGCTCTCATATGTCTAGAGAAGGTGTTTATTAATGATTTTTAGCAGTTATGAGACATCTTTCACCAGAGGATACTGAAGTGAAGCTGTTGTTGATGGAGTTGGGGAAACAAATCTCTGCTGATCCTCTTTGGAGTGGTCAGACTGGGACATACAGGGGTGAGTTGGGAGGAAAGAGGAACTGAAGCACCAGGCAAAGCGTTGGTGGTTTTGTTTGGGGATTTTTTGGGGATGTTGATTTGTTTTGAGGGTTTTTTTTTTGCAGTTGTAGGGCTGGGTTTTTTGGCGACAGTTTTTTTTGGAGGGGTGTTGGATTTTTTGGGGGGGGTGGTTTTTTGTTTACTTTTGTGTATTTTTGTTTGTTTTGTTGTTGTTTGTTGGTTTTGGATTTTTGTTGGTTTGGTTTGGAGTTTTTGGTTTTTTGGTTTTTTGGTTTTTTGGGGTTTTTTTTGTAGCCCAAATTTCTATTTTTATTTCCCTATTACTTCAATCAGCATCTCAGCCCTTTGCCTCAATCTTTGATTCAGGTCTCATGCCTTGATTTATGAAGGATTTGCTTTTTCTTGTTGTGAGGTACCTGTTGTTGAGTGTGGGCAGAGCCTTTCCTGTGTCCCAGAACTAAATAAACCAAATAACACTAAAAACACAGAGCAAAGATGCCATTCACGTGAACTTCCTAAAACATTTCTCAAGTACAGTAAAAACCATTCAGATTCAGCTGAGATGTAATACAGGACTAATATTCTCTCAGCTCTGGACAAGTAGTTTCATATTTCAAGATACAATAGTGTTTCCCCCTGCATCTTCATAGCATTTAATGGTGAATTATTTCCTCTTCTAGACTTCTTTTAAGTTTTTACTGCTATTGCAGTATTTAAAATATGAGCATATGAGAAAAGAAAACATTTAAAACTTCACCTGTCCTTGTAGATTTTGGAGCAATTTCCATGGCATCCTGTTTTATTCCTATAGACTGCTGTTGACTCAGTGCCTATTAATTTTTATGAGACTCTCTCCATCAGGCTTTGCAAGGGAGAGGCAGATATTTAGTCCCTGGCCTGGTAAATTTTAATGACAATTTTGCATGCTTGGCTTAATTCCTATTTCTCATGTCCCAGTCATGCCTCTCCGTCACCTTGTTCTTTTGGGGCTTGATTCTTGTCTTTTGAGGCTGACTCAAGAACACCCTCAAGCTCTGCTCCCTCAGATTTAACAGAGGATTTTTCCACACTGAGTTGGTCCCCAGATCTCTCTGGATTCCAGAGGGAGCTGAATCCCAGCTGCCCTCCTGCCTTCCACATCAGAACTGTGACACAGGGACAGAAGGAGCTGTAAAACAGGAGGAGAAAATGTCTCTTAGCACTGCTAGAAACCTTTTGGATCTTGCATTAAATCCCACATGCTGAAATAGTAAAAGGAGACGATTTCCCAGTATTTTCTATTAAATAAAATACAATGAAACTATGACAGTTTTTCTCCTGCTCACTGTACACAGTGGCTCTGTTCAATGCCTGTTCAAAACTCTCCCTGCCTGGGGAGAATGAGGAGAGAAGAATCGGTCTTCCCTTGTACTAGCCTGTAGAAATGTGACCCCAGATTTCTGGTTCGGGATGAGCACTCCCATTCCAGTTATACACATCCCATCACTGCCTTTGGCACTGGGAGTCAGCTCCTCCCCTGGCCTGTGTCTGGAGAGTTGTACATCCACAACAGCATTAATACAGCCTTTGGAAAAGCTGGATCTAGTCACAAATTAATCCAAAATTCAATGAATTGGCCTCATCTGTTAAACTCTTTCTGCCTCAGAGGTGACCTGAAACAGTATAAAAACTATAGATATTTTCGAAAACTGTCTCGGTTTGGAAAGCCAGGTGTCTGCTAAGGAAGGCAGGAGCCTCCCCTGAAATGGAAAATGTAAACCCCCTCCCTCTGAATTGCTATAAATTTTAAATTAAGGGGCTCTCAGGCAAAAAAATATGGGAGCAGGAATAACAGTTCTTTATTAGGGAAGAAAATAAAAAATAAAATAAACAATGCAGTGAACTAAACCAGCACTGGCAGAGTCAGAACCCAACCTGACACCCTGTGGGTCAGGGTGCTGGCAGCAGCGCCATTGGAATTGTGGCTCAGCCCTCCTGCAGTGTCAGGGGTGGTTCTGCTGGAGCAGGGATCCTGGAGAAGGGTGGAGTCGTCCTCTGGAGATCCAGGGGCAGAGGCAGCTGCTGTTCCTCTGGGAAATCCAGTGGAGAAGCTGTGCTGGTGTTCCA
>NW_005054514.1:596500-612565 GCF_000277835.1 Geospiza fortis
AGGAATGCTTGGCTCCTCCCTCTGGGCTCACATCTCCCAATGGGATGCTGCAGTTCTTATCAGCCATGCAGGGACATTCAATGGCCTCTTATCAGCAGGTGTCCCCCAGAGGGAGGAGTGGGTGTGGAAGAGATAAGGAGAGCTGCCCACTGAGCAGAAGACAGCTGCCATGCAGATGGTGAATAGAACACAATTTGCTTGGCAACCCAGGACAACACCCAAAGTACCTCTGGCTGTACCAGTGTCCGGGCAGGTTTGTCCTTCCATTGGTAGCTGGAAAACCTGAGACAGCTCAATGCCTGCAGGCCATGGACTCCTGTCTGGGAGCTGGGAATCTCAAATTCCAGGGCTGGTTCCATACCCATTCCCTGGTGACTCTGTTTAGGTGCTTTTCCCGTCTCTCTGCTCCATTCACCTCTCTTGCTCTTTGTTTATTTCCAGAACCCCACAATGATTTGGGGAGGGACCTCAAATTCCAGCTCATTCCAACCCCTGGGATCTGCCTCACCAGAGCTTCAGGATTTGGCTGCAGTGGGAGAATTTTAAGATTTAGCAGGATTTTAGGAATGGAGTAGAAGTAAAGCCCAAGTTGTTTCCATCCCTTTAGAGTTATTTACTGCCTGAATCATAAAACACAGTCCTGGGCTTCCAGATAATCTCGGGTAATTGCTCTGCAAATAAAACTACTGGTTTTCCTTTCCAAAGAGCAGCTTGCAAGCCAAAATCCCAAATTATTAATCTATTTGTCCCCATTGTAGGCAAGATTAACTTGATAGAATGCTCCCCAAGCCCCTGGGTGCCCTCAGGACCTGACCTTACCTGGTTTTCTCCTGTGAATATTTACTTGGGAATGGTGCAGCAATTACAGCTTCTCATATTGGGAATGAAAGCTGCTGGAAACCAACAACCCCCCCGCTCCCCCCAATTAGAAAATAATACCATAATGAATTTTCCATTTTGTGACATTCCTACAGAATTTAATTGAGGATTGGATCCAAACCATTGCATTCCCCAGGACACCCTGCAAGCCTCATCCTTGAAATAACCCACGGAAATGATCTGATTTAAATCCTGGAGTGTTTTGAGGTGTATTTATAGAGGTCCCTTTTGGCTTTCTCCCCAGTAATCACTATAAAACTTTCCCTGAAGGGAACATGAATATATGTAAACCTTGGTGGGAGCAGGAAAATAAAAATAGAGCCATGAACCAAATTTGCAGCAAATATCAACTCTTTTAACTCTCTACAAGATGAATAAAGCAGCTGAAGAGCTGCTTCTCAGTTCAGGATCAAAAAGGCTTCTTTCCTTTTCTGAGCTGCTTTTGCAGAGCTGCAAATGAATTTGGGGTTTATCCCTTGTTTTCTGAGTAGTCCCAATGAATTGATCTCCTTTCTTTGTGTGGGCACAGAGCAGGGTTGTGGTGGCTCCCAGCAATGTCTGAACATTGGCTGTGGCCTTGTTTTAATCTGGAACCCCTGATGGGCTGATGGGAAGGATTGGGATCATCACTGGGGTGACGATCAGGGCCAGGCACGGTGGGGACAGGGTGACATCTGACCCTGAGCCAGGGACACCCACCCTGCACCCCACAGGGCTCACCAGCCAGGGCTGCTCCCTCAGCCTGAGCTGCTGCCCTGCACGGAAATCCCCCTTTAGGGCTGGGGAGTGGAGATTTCCCTTCCTGGGGACCCCATTCCTGCCCCTGGCAGTGCCCAGCCTGCCAAGCAAAGGGGGCAGAGTCCATGGGGTGGATAGGATCAGATCCCATCCCATGGCTGCTCTCGCTCCCTTTAAGGCTTTTTCTCTGCTTTCATTCACTCCCCTTCTCCCCATATTAACCTGCTTCTACTTTTCAGTAAAAATTTTCGATTTCAAGGCTCCTTTCAGCCTTAGAATAATTCCACAAGCAAACACAAACTGCTAGTGCTACCAGAGAAGAAGGTTTTCTTTCTTTCATTATGATGTTGATAATGATGATGATGATGATTATTATTATTTGGAAGAAGGTGGTAAAAAAGGGAGAATTTGTCATTACTGTATAATTTAAAATTGCACAGCCTACAGCCCACAAAACAGAGCATGTAATTACACACTTACTAGAGGTAACAGCAGTGCTGATAATTATTCTTTACACAGGAGAATCTCGCTGATATCCCAGAGTCGGAAAGTGGGAACTACAATATCTTTAATACCATCCTTGGAGACCCTCATAAGCAGAGGAGAAGTATGAGGAGGCACACAGGGTCCAGAGCAATATCTTCATCGTGCTGGAATGTCAGGGGCTTTGCTGCAGCACAAATCAATAGATCCAAGTACTTCTATTTTTTTCTCTTTTTTTCTTTTCTTTTTTTTTTTTTTTTTAAGGTACAATATTTTTTTTATGACCCAACCTCGGGAAAGTGCAGTGAAGTCAGAGGAGCAGCCCTGGGATGAAACAAACAGTTTGAGTGGGAGCCATGGTGGTTTAGGAGAAGAGAGAGCTGAGATTTATTCATTTATTAATTTATTTCTTTTTAAGGCATGTTCTGCTGCAGGAATTTTTAACAATTTCAGGGCTGTAACCTTAATATTTCTCAGACATTAAAACCCCAAGTATTTCTCAACCAATTTTTTTTTTACTATTATTTTATATTCCTCTCTCTCTCGCTGTTCTCTTTTAGCCTTTTTTTAGCATTTTTGTCACCTGGATTTAAATAATTCAGATTTCATCCTACCTTTGGCATTTCTCTTGGTGCTTGCCAATCTGAGCTAGAAAACAACCTGCTGGAGAATGTTCCCCATCCTCAATATTTTTTATTCAGTAGTTCATTGAAATCAGGGTGTGGCTTATGGTCTAAATATCCTCCCCTTTATTTCTGCTGAGTGGTATTTTATTTTGCAACCAATTCATTTGATTTTTTAAGGGATCAAATTCTATTTACTCCCCAAATTTTCCCATGTTTTATCAGTTGGCTTTTCCCCATCTGGTGCAAAGCAATGGGAATTTACCTGTCAAAGGTGAATGTTAATGGAGGGAGGCTCTAAATTAAGGTGTTCCTGTAGAGATGTGGGTAATAAAACACACAAAAATCCTAGTGGCACCTGATTTTCCTGTGCTGTGGGGTCCAATCAGACCGAAGGTGTCTTAGAGGGCCCTCTGGGCTGCTCTAACTTAAGCCATCAAGTCAGGTCTGGTGTGGCTGCCCAAGGTGAGCTGATCCTGCTCCTCCTGGATAGTCCCAATCTGGGTCACGGTCACAGGGAGGCAACAGGAATAATGATGTGCATGGAGCACCTGGGGAAGAGTCAGGGGACAGAAAGTTAATTAAAAAAAATCTGCTCTTCATATCCCTGCTAACAAATGTAAAATGACATCAAGGTCTCAGCAGTTGGTGTAAAGGGGAAATGGAACTGCTCCGCTCCACCTCCGGCACGGGGTAAGAGCTGGGAGCACCTGGGGCTGAAATCAGGGTCTTGCCTCTGAAAGGGACTTTCCAACAGCCTCTTCCCAATGTTCTGGACATCCCTAAATGTGTGGATGTGGCTCTGGAGGATGTGGTTCAGTAGGGGACACAGTGGCTGGGTTGATGTTTGGACTTGATGAACTGAAGGGTCTTCTCAAACCTTAACTGTCCTGTGATTGCACAGGAGGGAGAGAGAACAAGGGAGGAAAACCCTGTGGGTTCCTCTGCTTTGGGTCCTGAGGGAGCAGCAGGGGTGGTGGGAAGGTCTCAGTGCTGGAATGCATTGGAATTCTCCATTCCAGTCCTGGTGCCCACTCAGGATGCTCCTGTGGCAGCACCAGTCCCCCACCTGCAGCCTGCCTCAGGGTCAGTAATTCAGGTGATGTTCAGCACAAAGTGTTTATTTTTTTCTTTAAAAACCCCCAAATCTTTCAAATTCAAAGTGTCTTGCACCAGATCTACAACAGTAAATTGTTTAAAATAGCAAAACAATGGAGGAGGAATGGACTTGTGGGAATCGACTCAAATGACACTAATTTTTATTTGCTCCAAATCCTTGGTGTGGATAAAAACTTAAAGTAGTTGAACATTTTGACTCTTCACACTTAATAAAGTAGGATAAATGGATCTCTGGTAAAAAACCCAACAAATGTCTTGCAAGAATTTAGGACTTTTCTTGAGGTTTATTAATAGTGATAGATCTGAAATGAATCAGGGCCTGGGAAGCTGGAGCAATGTATTTTTTATATATATATTTTATATATGAGCTAAAATGCACTGGAGTCCCTCAGAAATCTCATGTTTAGGGGCTTGTTCTGCTCCTCCATTTTGTGGCTTGCAGGACAGGTCAGAGATGCAGGATATTGAATACGGGAGCTCTGGATTCAGCTGGTGGCTCTGCCAGAGGCTCCCAGGGTGACCTTGGGTGAATCACAAAACCTCTTTGGGCCTCAGTTCTCCCCTTTCAGAACTCAGATAAAAAATCAGAGCAAATAAAAGCATTAAGTTATCTAAAATATTTTCTGTGCTGTGTAAATGTTTCTTTTACCCTCTGCCTATTGTGCCCAGCGCAAAGGGAGAGGAATTAGCAGCACACAGGTGATATTAGTGGATTATCAGTAATTAATCATTTATTAATAATGGATTGTTTCTCCTATAGTTTCTCCTAAAATTTTCCAGAAAAACCCCAAAATTTCAGGTCTGTCTTAATTGGCAAAGGTCAAATTATTATCAGAAAAATGAAGTCTCATGGAGCAATATGGGATTGGGATTGTGTGGTTCTGTGCAAGCTTCTTCTCCATTGGTTTAAAACACAGGTGCAACTTCTGGTACTTTGGAATTGTCATGGTTTGGTTTTGGATGACAAAATACTGGAGAACCTCATGTTTTTTCTTTGAAATGCTCATCAGGAACATCTTGGGACTTTTGAAAAAATATTCAGGTGGTGCTTGGAGCTGGTTTGTGCTACCAAAATTAGAGCTCAGGTTCTGGCTGCTCTCAGCTTGGTGTTGAGCTGATAGCGAGGTGTCTGGGACACTTGGGGAGGTTGTGGGTGAAGGTGGGACATGAGAGGCTGTCTGGTGGCACATGGATGGGGAGCTTGGAGCCCAAGTGCCCAATGCCACACCCAGGGCCAGGTGGGGGCATTCAGGTGGCATCACAGGCACGTGGGGAGCTCCATTCCCAATCCTCTCTGTGGAAACTTCCACCTTGTCACCACATTTCTCTTCACAGAGAAAAGCAAGGCACAATTCTTCCCAAGAATATTTCTGGGTTTCGCATTCTCTGAACCTCAGTGAAAGGAAAACCAATTCTTATCATTTGCTGTGCCTGTGTTTGTGCCAAAGTGAAATGCAATATGGAGATTGTTTACCCACAGTGATGGTGTTTTGGTTCCTTGGCCTGTCAGGGCCAGGTGTGTGTGTGTGTGTGTCAGGACTGTTGGCAGACAAGATGAGTGCAGTTCTGTGCAGAGTTGAGTGCTTGGCAGATTCAGTTTAGATGTAATGTAATATAGTGTAATAGAGTATAGAATAATATAGTATAATGAAGTCATTAATTAGCCTTCTGATCAGATGGAGTCAGATGCTTCATTCTCTCCCCTCATTGTGGCTGCCTGCAAACATTTTATCACCTTGCTCCTGTTTTACTTCTCCTGGAGCTGGAGCAGGAGGGAAAGGTCAGAACAAGTCCTGTGCTGGGGGCAGGAGCTGTGACAGGCCTTTTGTCCTGGACTTCCTTGCATTTCAGAGTCAGACAAGCAGCTCCCCTCGGGCTCTGTCCCTTGATATTTCTCCCCTCGTCATGCTGGACCCTGTGGGATCCCCCTGTGGCTCCAAAGCTGAAGCTGAGCCTTTTTTCCAGGACTTCCCTTGAAGTCTGGTGCCAAAAGTGAGGTGCCATTTCCATGTTAATGCCTGCAGACATCAGTGGTGGTGCTCGAGCTGATATCTCTCTTTGCTTTCGCAGCTGGATTATATCTGGTTTGTGATTCCCATGCCATACCCCTAATTATTATTATTTCACACTTCATAACATTTTGGTAACCAAAATGCTCTGGGGCTCCAAACTTATCTATTCCATTTTAGCCCAGAGGAAACTTCGCAGCCAGTTCCAAATTCTAACCCCCCAAATATGAATTTAGATTGGAAATTCTGATGGATCCTGCCCGGGATTGGTGCAGCCCTGATAGAATATTGAAAACACCGACTTTGTTACACATTGAGAGGGGGGTACTTTCTCCCCCCCTTCCTTTCTTTTGTGTAAATCTGTTTTCACCACAGGAGCACATGCTGTCTCTTCTGGCTACAACACTACTTACTAATTCATCGATTCATCTTTAATGAGGCCCCCTGCCAATGTTTAAATAGCATTCGGAACAAAAAAAAAGGCAACATTTCCAAAACAGCTGCTTCTCCCAGTCTTGACATCTCAGCCTTTCAGAATTTTAAAGTCTTTTTTTTTTTGTGCCCCCCAAAGTTGGTAATTTATAATTTAGGTGTAGCGTTATAATTAATTGTTTGCAAGATGGAGGGGAAATAGGAAGAGCTAGGAATGGAATTAGAAAAAAAGAAAGGAATAAAGTTTCCCCCAGGCTGCTGTGAGACATGAAACCAACACTGTTCTCCTTGGCAGCCAAAATCATTTGTTGTGCATGGTAAGTTGGTCCAAGGACATGAGAATGAAAAGTTTCCTCTGTTCCTACAGCTTCTCTTTCTCTGGAAGTGTTAAAAAAATTGGGGATGTGGCAGTGGAAGATGTGGTTTAGCAGTGAATGTGGTAGTGTTGGGTTGAAAGTTAGATTTGATGGTCTTGGAGGTCTTTTCCAACCTTAACAATTCCATTATTCCAATAGTTCGACCCTTCTCAGAGTTGAGTTGGCTCCACAAACTGCTCCCACAGGGGTTTGGGGCACCTTGGTCACCCCTGTCCTTATCCTGGGTTCTCTTGTCTCTGAGGAGTGGAGGATGATCAGAGGGATGGAGCAGCTCTGCAGGCAGGAAATTCTCAGGGAATTGGGAATGTTCAGTCTGGAGAAGAGAAGCCTTTGGGTGGCCTTTGTGGCCTTCCAGGACCTGAAGGAGCCAACAGGAAAGATGGAGAGAGAGTTTTTCCAAGAGCCTTGAAGCACCAGGACAAGGGGGAATGGCTTCCCACTGCCAGAGGGTAGAGTGAGGTGGGATATTGAGAAGAAATTCTTCCCTGTGAGGGTGTGAGGGGCTGGGATAGAGTTCCCAGAGCAGCTGTGGCTGCCCCTGAATCCGTGGAAGTGTTCAAGGTCAGGCTGGAGCACCCTGGGACAGTGGAAGGTGTTCCTGCCCATGGCAGGGGATGGAATGAGATGAGCTTTAAGGTCCCTTCCCAACTCAAACCATTCCAGGATTCCAGGATCCCATGAAAATTCTGTGTAATGGTTTCAGACCAGGAGTCTGCTCTCCTGAGCATTTGTATCACATTGAGTTTTGATATTCTGCTAAATCCATGTACCTCTTTCTAGGATTAACTTGCAACTCTTGGATGCTTCCCAAAATAGGAGCACTTCTTACATTCAGGTGCTGCCTGCCCTTGGTTCCTCCTCTGGACTCTCTCCAGCAGCTCCACATCCTTCCAGTCCTAACCCCTAGCACTTAACAAGGTCATGGAAAATCATCCTCATGTTGATAGGAGAGGTGAGGGTGAACTACAGGGTTGGACCTGTGGGAGAGATCCCTGGGACTGCCCCAGAGGGGGCTGGCACTGCCCAGGCTCCCCAGGAATGGGCACAGCCCTGAGGCTTTGGACACGGCTCCAGGGATGCCCAGGGTGGGATTGTTGGGGGGTCTGGGCAGGATCAACGATCCCACGGGTCCCTTCCAGCTCAGGATATTCTATAATTCTGTGATTCTCTTTTCTCTTGACCATGACAGATGCAGGGAAATCAGTGAATATTTTAATACCTATGTGCCATCCAAACTGCAAGGCCAATGTTGGCAAAGGAGCCCCAGGCAGAAGAGGGGAAATCCTTGGAAAAAAGAGAATATTTTCCACTTAAATTAATGCTGCACCCAGTTTGGTTCCCCAAAAGGACATTTCTACATTAAATAACAGCAGAAGTCCTACAGCCTCAGTGTGCACATGCAGCAGACTTGTCTAGAAAGAGCAACAAAACCAAATGAAGGCAGTTTGGAGGCATTTCCTGGGAAAAGATTCATGATTCTGTTTCCATGGAAGCGACAGCAGATCCCAAGTGGCAGAGGGATCTGACAGAGCGCGGCTGGGAGAGGGAAAGTGCCATCTCCTCCCTCCCACAGAGCAGGGGGGCAGAGCTGGGGGGAAATGGCTTCTGAAAATCAGACAGGGAAATCTGAAAGGACACATGGACATATGGTTACATGGGAGGTCTGGGGAGCTGGGCTGATTCCCAGCTCTGCCATAAACTTCCTGCGTCCCTTTGGGCAACACACAGAAGACGTCTTCCAGTTCCTGTGGAAATCAATAATTGATTTCATTGAGCACTAAATCAGAGCCTTAAACATCCTGGGCAGGGTTCAGGCTGGGTCCTTTGGCTCCCAAGGCTCAGGTCCAAGTCCAGCTTGGTTTTGCCACTGATCTTTTGCTTTCCTTAGGAATGAAACACTCCCCATTTCCCATGGTTTCTGATCTCCTCAAAATGGGGGGTTTAGTATCTGCCCCTCCACAGCTTTACACAACAACTGTTAAATCCTGGTGACTCCAGAGGACTAAAGACACCTTCAGGGAAGCCTTTCCTTGCCCTTGGATCAGACATTTAAATTTGTCACCGTGCTTTTTTTTAAATTTTAGATATGGCATGATGAGTACAAGAGTTAAAGAATGAGAGAGGTGAGGATGGGGAAGGAAATAACTTGAGTGTGTGTAAATATTACTGATTGCACTGAAAATTCCTTCTCAGCACCTGTAACCAGCCACATCCAGAGACAGGAGGACCCTGCTGTGCTCATGGAGTAGGATCTGGGATTTGTTCCCTTTAGAAACAAAAGCCCAGTGTAAAAGGACAGAAGAACATCAGACTGGAGCTTATTGCAAATATCTCATGTATTTTTGTTCCACATATATCTCATGTTCAGCTTTCTAATTCTTCACTTCTTTTAACCTGAAAAGTACAGTTGGCTCAGGGGGATTTTTTGGAAATGTTGTAGGGACATAGAGAACAGAGGAAAAAAAATCCTTTTTTTGGACAGAATTATTTTGGCTGAAGTTTAGTTTGTCTCGTATTTAAACTTAGCCTTTGCCCCTGGGACAATGACTGTGATGGAATCTCGGCCTTTCCCCTTCTCCACTGTTTGACTCAGTGACATTTTGGAAAGCAGCAGGAGCTGGTGAGCTCAGGGTGTTGGGAGAATTCTCCAGCCTGTGCTGCACAGGAGGGGAGTTAAACGATAGCCCTGCTGCCCTTCAGCTCCAGCACATCACTCCATGGCTCCCGGGCCCACGGGAGGAATTCTGCAGATCCCAAACAGTAACAGTGGGTTTGCACAAGGCCTGGCCACAAAACACCAGGTCTGGCTACCAGAACTTCCTCCACAGCCAGAGTCCAGCCCTGCCTTTGGTCCTGCACTGGCCAATGCATTAATTAATACAATTTCTGAATTTTGATCCTCTTTCCAAGGGCTCTGACTGAACTGGGGTGTTTTAACTGGAGTTCCCAGAGCAGGAACTGGGCTGCAGGGCCATCCCAGCAGGCAGGGGAAGGAGCTGCAGTGTCTGGGCTGCTGGATGCTGGTGGGTTTTTATTTTTAATGGTTTCTGGCACTGCATTACACTGAGGTAAGTGCTTTGTTTCTCCCTCAAGTGGCACTCAGCTCCCTGGGGTTTGCTTATGAATGCTGAAGGAGAATGTCCACTCGCTTTACTTCTGTTGTGTTTGTACTGTACAAGCTTTTGGCTGTCTTTGCCAAAGGAAAAGACAGGTTGCTGCTACTTAGAAGAAATATTTTTAATTGCATAGTATTGATTTTCTCTTTTCCTTGGTGGAGCATTGCTCTGTTGCTGATGCATGCAGCAGAACGTGCGGCTGGTTTGTGTGGAGGGATCAGCTCTGAAATAATAAAATTCTATTGGGGTTCAAACCCATGCGGTTCTTTTGGGGCAAGTTTTCCTGCTTTGAGCCACACAGAATTTGGCTTTTCATGACAGATTGAATGAAATTCACACAGCTGAGCTTCTTCCTCTTTCTGTACTGTACTTTGTGCATTAATATGAACCATAACAGCCCCACACACTCATGGTATGGCCACACTTGTGTTGCATTCATGTGTTGGATTCCCCCTTCTGCTCCTCTCCACAGCTTTGGGGTCGATCATGGCCAAGGGAGATGGTCCCAGGTTTTTATGTTGTTACCCCTCACCAAATGAAACAAACTGCAGAGCCCTCAGCATCCCCAGCAACGCCTCAAGGAGAAAAAGAGTAATTCTGCAAATCCTTGGGTGTAAACAGGGTAACCTAGAGCTGTGGAGCAGAACCATTTCCTTTATCATTGCTCTAAAGTTAGGATAATACCCAGTTCAGAGCTGGTAAAAGGCACATGAATGTTGATGCAGGGCCAGGGAGTTCTAAAATTGTTTTCACATTTATATGTAAAGCAATTACTGATGATTTTTTTTCCTCTGCCTCATAACCTTGAGAAGTGGAGCAGACATGCAGGAAGTCTTACTTTTTATTTCACTCTGGTAGACTTGTAAAGCAGGCAGCCCTGGTGTACAGAGCAACAGGAGTCAAATGAAATTGGATTTTATTTTATGGCATTACTTGCAGCCCCATAATGCAGGCAGATACCTTTGGGTTGGGAAGGGGGTGACTGAAGCCCAGCATGTTCTGACAGCCCACAATCATTTCAATGAGATTCCTGGTGACCAGAGCATCGTCCAGCACCCTTCTCTCTGCCCTGGCTGTTCTGATCTATCCTGTTCAGGGTACTGGGGAATGCAATTTCATTTTTTCACCCACTGAATGCAATTTAATTTTTTTCACCCATTATTACTTTGCAAACTGCTCGCTCAGACCCTCCTCCAAGCCCACACATTCTTTCCTGAGCTCTAATTAATTCATTTGCAGGGTGTGTGCTGCTCTCCCTGCTCGTCCTGCAGACGCACTGTCTTGCAATCATAGAGAAGGAACTTAGATTTGTTTTCACACCCTGCGTTCCGAGGCTGATGGAATCAGACCCAGTGCTGGAAAAAAGAGACATCTCAGAGCGCAGCAGCAGTGTTTGGGTCAGGATTGTCCCGAGCTGAGCCCTGTTTGCCCAGCACCAGCCCCTGGAGCGCGTGCTCTGCTCTGAGAAACAAACCCTGGCCCTGCTGGGGCTCAGCCTTTGCTGCAGCCCCTGGCTAGCAGGGAAATGCCTCATTTTCCACCCTGGGGTGGGAGCTGAGGGGAGACTGTGGAGTGCATCCCCAGTAATGAAAAACCCATCCCTGGTGCCAGGCTGGGCACTGGGGGAGTTTGGGCTACAGGGGAGGGGAGCAGGGACTGCTGCCTGCAGCTCCCACCCCTCCTGCCTCCATGCTGAGGGTCCTGCAGCCTGTCCTCACAACATTCCCTTCAAAACCAGGAGGAATGATGGCTGCATGGAGCCTCTGGAACACCTGCTTTCCACAGAATCACAGAATCGTGGAATGGTTTGGCTTGGAATGCACCTTAAACCCCACCCCGTGCCATCCCCTGCCATGGGCTGGGACAACTCCCACTACCCCAGGCTGCTCCAAGCCCTGTCCAGCCCTTTTTCCACACCCTGTTTCCCTCCTTCGCTGGGGAACAGCAGTTACATTTTTGAGTCCCAAACCCAGCCCTGCTGAGGAGCCAGAGCTGCTGCTGTGGGGTTCGCTGTGGGATCAGGCCCTGAGATGGTTGTTTTCTGCAGAATCTGGATGTGCTGGACCCTAAAGCGCTTTATTTTTCTCTGTAAGCTTCATGGCATCCTAAATAAATGTATTTTAATGTGCTGAAGGGTACCTAATCAAACGAATCAGGTGGCAAAATGCCTCTGAGTATTTCAGCTTTCAGGCATCTCCTGACATAGGAACACGAGTAGTTTGAATTTGACTTTCTGTGCTTATTCCACCCTTGTAATGATGCCTGGATACATATTAAATACACAATTTAGGGTCCTTTTCTGGGTTACAAGGGGATGTACAGTTGCACTAGAGAGAGACTCCACATCATCAGGGTTAAATTTACCAGAGGTCTCCCTGACCAGGCAATTTTGAATGCTTAAGGCTTCCACAAAAAAAACCAAAAACCAAAAACCAAACAAAACAAAAAACCAAACCAAAAAAAACAAACAAAAAAATCAAAAACCCACAAAAATAAAAAACAAAAATAAAAACAAAAAAACCCCAAAATAAAAAAAAAACTAACCAAAAAACCCACAAACACACAAACAAAAACAAAAAACCAAAACCAACAAACAAAAACCAAACAGACAAACCAGAGGAAAAGTGGTTACTAACAATAATTTATTGTGGAACAATATTGACATAGATAAAAATACAGCAGTTGGCATGTTAGGACCAGGAATAAGCCCATCTCTTGTCCTGTAGCTCTCATCTATTATTCATTCTTTCTGTTTGGCTCTTTTCATTTTGAGATGTCAAAGCACTTTGCAAATGAAGATGTGAATTGTTCTCCCAGTTTTACAGCAGAGTAGCTGAGAGAGGGAAAGGACTGCACTGCAGCAGCACTGGAATTGCACCTGGAATTAAGGGGCCTCCACCATCCCAGGGCAGTGCTCTCCATTGGGTTCTGGAGATTTCTCCCAAGGGTAGAAAACATGATGGGTTCAACTAGCTCAGAGGAAAAATCAAGGTGGAGTGGTTGGTGGCAGGGGGAGAGAAGTGGAGCACAGAACCAATGGCTGAGGGGAGTTAGGAGAGGTGGGAAAAGCAGATGTTGGGTTTTCCCAACATCTGGGAGTGTTGGGAAAGGAAACACCTCTGTGTCCCTCCATGTCACAGGGACAGAGGGACGTGCTCATGGTGCAGGGGCTCTGAGCTCTGCCCAGGGGTTGTTTTACGGCGGGTGAGGAGATCTGGTGGGGTTGCAATGGGCTGACAGGGATGTGTGCTCTGGATCTCGGGTGGTGAGAGTCTCTCAGGGAGCTGGAAAGAACTTCCAGGAGCAGCTGTGTCCATGGCTTTTCCAGCAGCTTTAGGGAATCACAGAACAAGCTGACCTGGAAGGGACCCACAGGGTCATCAAGTCCATTGTAGGCACTGACTTGCAGCCCTGCAGAGGCTCCCAAACATGTTTTTGTACCTTCATAATTAATAACAAAAATCCACCTGACTTTGCAAATGGGAGAATTCACAGCTCAGTGCCTCACGAGTCTGTTAAAATATGACCCCTTGTCCTTGTTCTCGATGCTGACTCTGTGTACAAATGATGCTGATGGCTCTGCCTCTGAATATCCATAATGTGCCCATCCAGGTGACGAAACATCCTAAATTTTAGAGACTGGAAATGTCACTCTGGGCCTGGAAGGATGTTTGATTTCATTCCAGGAATTGAGTAACAAATTGCCTTTAATGGCAGCATCACCAGAAATAGGCCTCCCTCGCTTTTTCATGTCACTTCCAAGTGTCCTGTTGATATTTTCAGGGATTTTTATTATCCAGCTCGTTATGCAGCAGCCAGAGCCATGCCAGGTTCTCGGGGATCAGCAGGCAGGGGGGGCTAAGCTAGAATAAGAACTCCTGCACTCGAGGTTTTAATATGTTTTACTTCAAAGCAAGGAGCTGATGTGATCTTTCATCATCTCAGCTGTTGTTTACCAGCTTCCTACAGATGCTGTTTGAACTAACAAACCCCACATTTCCTGGCTGGAATGAGGAATTCCCTGGGTGGCTGCAATCCCTTCACTCCGAGGCTGAGTCGTCCTGATTGAATGATGCCACTAACGAGAAGGGGATAAAAGTTCAGGATCACCTTTCAGGCAAAGAATAACTGCCCAAATTACTCTGGCTCAGCTCCTCAGCCCTGCTCCTTATTTTCTGCTTCCAGGGAAAACCAGCAGCAGCTCCAGGGCTGGGTTTGGGGTCAATTTACTCTGTGTCTCAGGGACAGAGGGACGTGCCCGTGGTGCAGGGGCTCCTCTTTGGCTCTGAGCTCTGCCCAGGGGTCGTTTCACAGCAGCCTCTGAAATGAGCTGAAATCCAGGAATTACAGGTGAGGAAAGAGCTGCAAGGTCACCTGTGCCGAGAGGATCAGAGCAGGGTCTTCAGTGCCTGTGATTAAAGTGTGTGAGAGGCTGTGAGGGAGAAAATAGCAGCAGTTGCAGACAAGCTCTTTTTTCTCCCCTGCTCCTCCTTCCCCCCCCCTTTTTCCAAGCCCATCAGCAGTGTGCTCCTGCTGCTTTTCTCCCCTTTCCTGGAAGTTTGGTCCTGCTGCAGAAGATGATGAAGCTTTCAAACACACTGAAATAAATATGTTATAATAAAAAATGGGCTGAAGCTTTTGTGTTCCAGACTGGTCTTCAAATAGGTGCCGATTTTCCTTTCCGGATAACAGGATAGCAGCCAACCAGGACTTTATTTTCCCATTGTTATATCATAAATCATGGAATGATTTGGATTGAAAGAGACCTTAAAGATCTCATTCCACCCCTTGCCACAGGAAGGGACACCTTCCACTATTCCACGTTGCTCCAAGCCCCATCCATCCTGGCCTTGGGCACCCACAGGGATGGGGCACATTCCAGTCACTTGGTGTATTTGTATTTGTATGGGAGCACTGTTCAGCTGCAGAGCCATCATGACATTAACCGGCTCACCTCTCACATCCAGCGTCCCTGTCCCAGGTAGCTGCTGGTCTGAGCAGGGAAGGGTCGGCAATAAAAAAGGATTTGGGAGGTGATTTGCTTGAGGTGATTCAGTGAGTAAGTGGCAGGGATGGGAAACAGAAGGTGATTTTATGGGCCACTCTTAGTTCTGTTGTTCTCTAATTGTTTTATTGGTGAAGAAATGCTCTTTAAAGTTGAGATTTGTGATAGACCCAAACAGTGTAAACTGCAGGGAAAATTGGCTGCTTCTGGAAAGGATGGTCTGACTATAATGAGTTTCTCAGTCTCAAAGAGCAGGGGAGACAGCAATCATAATTTTAAAATATAGGCAATGATATGAAAATGGATAAATTTGTGGATATATCTGAGTTCACCTGGTCTGAATCCCATGGGGTTGTCAGTCAGTGTGGAGACCCAGGAGTCCACCCTCAGAGTCTCAATCACCCAGCTGAGGAAGACTGATCCCAATTAAGAACAGGCTTTTAGTTTAGGGTGAGAAACTTGCTTCTCCCATAGATCTTTGCAGGCACATGCTGATTTATGTAAATTATGTTACCCCATTGGCCTGTGGGCCCAGTTATCCCAGTTCAACCCCTATTACCCATCTTTGGTTAGTCCCTGGAATGTTCTCCTCTCTCCATCCCTCCATTGGCCCTGGTTTACTGCATTCCTCTGCCCCTGTTTCCCTGTTAGCTGACCCGACCCCTAACCCCTCCTTTGCACCATTTTCCCCCATATCCATTGGACCCTGACCCTCAGCTCCACCCTCACTATCCCCAATAAAACCCTGTGCCCTCAGCCTAAACCCTGCCTTCGTCCCTGGACCCTCTCAGCTCTGTACCCAGTTCCTGCACCAACAAACCCAATTTCTGGAGATCCCAGGCAGACCCATCCTGCCTGTCCTGCCAGCTCTCCAAGGCAGCAGCGAGCCTGGGGCTCAGCAGTGCTGGGTGCTCCAGGCCTTACCAAGGCTCCTTCCTTGCAACACTCCCCAGCAAGAGCTGTGTTCCTGTCATGGAATATGAGCAATTTTGTCTTGGTTTAGGGCAAATCTGGGAGAAAACCTCTAAAGGGGACCTTTCTAGAAAGCAAACTTACACGGCTCTTCTTCTTAACTGGTTTGGGAAGGATTTCTCAGAGAGAAGTGGAAAGAACCTGTTTATTTAACAGGCACAGCACCCCCAGCACACAGAATGAACAATACCAGACGACACCACTCTGAAAAGATGACAACTTCAGAAAGTCTCCCTTGGGGGTGGTCGCTCTGTTATCAGTGCATCCTGTGCTGGGGCAGCTGCTGCAGCCACAAGGTGCCAACTCTCGGGG
>NW_005054514.1:612698-635897 GCF_000277835.1 Geospiza fortis
AGCAAGAGCAAAGTGAAAAGCAAAGCAAAAAGCAAAAGCAGCACCATGTACTGCCCTGACTGTGTGTCCCACCAGCCGTGGGGGAGCGGCTGAGAGCAAAACCAAAACAAAACATTCACTCTTCAGAGCCAGTCTTGAAGGCACAGAACATGATATCCAGCGTGAACAGAACACACGGATGGGGATACAAGCATCCGAATGTCACCCTAGGACAAGTGTCCATGGAAACCATGCTAAGCAGCCATCATTCCCTTTCCTCCTCATCACACTCCTGCATGCTCCCTTCCTCCTCGTCCCAGCATTTTTGTGGAAAATTGTAGCTTCAGAAACCCCTTCTGCCCAGCCAGCTGAAAATGCTCCTTTTTGGGTGCTGGCAGCCCCCAGTCAATAGCTCCTGTCAGTAGACTCTTGTCTCCAGTGCAATTTTGGTGAACAAAAGTGTTATTGACCTGAAAGAGAAACTAAACTGCTTTTCAAAGCCACCAGTGCACCTAAGCAAAATAAATAATCTGTAGGGCAACTTCCATGTTATTTCTCTGTTGACTTTCTGGGGTTTTTTCCTGCCAAACAGCCACCTCTCAGAGCAAAAGGCAAAACCACTGTGCTGGAGTCTCCTCTGCTTTTAATATTTCCTAATAAAACAGCATTTTAAAATGAAAAGGAATTTTTCTAAGGAGCAAGTGTGGGAAAATGATGGCAAACCTAATTTCATACAGATCCAAGAATAATTTTTCCACTGTTCAGGATGCTTGGCTATTTAGTCTGCATCAGAGGCATGGGACTTTTATCAATCAAAGAGCCACTTTGTCATTAAATGGAATCTGGGAGTTGCTCTGAGATTCAGCTCCACGTAGAAATTGGGAAATAAGGGTCTGCTTCTCAGGCACACTGAGGCTCCTTTGTGCACCTACAGTGCCAAAAAAGGCCCCCAAGACTTCATTTCGCATCAGAGCTTTCAAAAAATCTATTCACCCAAAGTGCTTTAGGGTTAAAATTAATTCAGTTAATGAGTTAAATAACTGCCAAGGGAGAGAGAAATTAAGAGTCATGGGCAAGGGGGAAAAGAGATGCTTCCAGCTGAGTTTAGAAGAGAGTGTGAATGAGTTGAAGGGGAAAAGAGATGCAGTGATGGGCAAGAGCTGCAGAGGAGAAAGCTCTGGTGCCTCAGGGGTCAAATTATATGAAGGGAGGAGGAAGAACCTGTTCCTGCAGGAGAATTGTACCAGTGGCAGCTGATTTAACACCCAGCACAGAAGCAGCAAGAGAAGCTGAAGGTTTGTACCCAGTGTAGTTCTCAATTCTGCCCAGACTGCACAAACACTCATATATTGTTTATAATGCAATGGAAATTATCATGGAGTAGATTCCTATTGCATCAGGCATTTCAGGAAAGGAAAGGCAGACTCTGACTTGTTGTTTTGACTCCCAGAGTAATTTTAGAGAATCATGGAAAAAAATGAGGCTGGAAAAGCCCTCCAAGGTCATTGATCTGTGCCCGAGGCCCACCTTGTCCCCAGCCCAGATCACTGAGTGCCACCTCCAGGCCTTCCTTGGGCACTTCAGGGATGGGGACTCCAAACCTCCCTGGGCAGCCCATTCCAATGTTTAACCACTCTTTTTGTGAAGAAATTCTTCCAGAATTTGAGCCAGACAGAGCTGTAGCTGGTGCATGACAATTTCCATTCTCCATTCTCTCTCTCCTTAGCAGCCCTTTCATTTGTAGTGGTTGAACTCCTCTGGATCTGAGTCTGTCACTGGTTTAGACGACAAAGAACGTTTGAACAGATGTTTTCCAAGTGAGCCATTCTTTCCCAGTTTTTATAGAACCTCTCACTTCACATGAGGCAGGGCTTAAGTGGGTCTGAACCTTAAAGAAACTGTGCTACACCAAGCTTCAAACAACCCCCAGCCCCCAGCATGGTCAGACTGATGACGTTCCCCACACTTTAAGAAACCTCTGAGGCTCACAAATGGAAGTTTTACATTTAATAGTTTGGATATGACCAGCCCTGATTAATTTCCCTCCTTTTTTTCCCCTCAATGCTCCATGACGGTGCATTTATGGTGCAGGAAGGTGCCTTGGAAGCTTGAGAATAGTAAATGCAGGCCTGCTTTTGCTCAGCAGAACTTGTTCAGGGCTTTACAAGGAATTTTCAGACAAACTCATCCAACAAAAGTTGGTTTGAAACAAAAAGAAATAAAAAAACCAAACCCACAAGACCCCCAAAGCCCCAAATGCCTTATTTGAGGAATGTAAATTAAACATGTCCTGGATATTCTCTTAACTTTGGCTCATGTAAGTGAGAATTTGCCCTTGCCTAACGTTCACTTTGTGTTTGCTGCTCTGTTCCAGGTTACTGGGAGCTCCTCAGAGCAAGGCAGGGAGAGGGGATGGTGAGGGAGGGAACTGTGAGGTTCAGGGGTTGTACCCACATAGCACAGGGGCTGAAAACTCCCTCCCTCCACAGGTACATGGGTTCAGTGCCAATCACCAGGAGGATCCCCTGGAGATGCATTTCTTCCCAAGACCCACTCAGCCAGTGGAGGGAAGGATTCCCGGGACATTGTGTTGCTTGGGAAGGTCCTGTAAAGCAGCTCTGGGTAAGACACACATCCACGAGGCTTTTCCTGCTGGCTCTAGAGCTTGAAAAGGCTCAGATTTCCATAAATCCTTCTGTGAACCCAGAGGCAAGATTTGGCTTTCAGATGTTGAGTTAGTGTTGCTTTGCCAGGTCTAAAGCAAAAGCTGGGTGCCCGTTCTGAGGGAAAAGAGCAATTAATGCAATTTCTCCAGACTTTTCATATTCAGTGCCCATGGACTCCCCCCTCCCACAGGGTCTTGTTTCTTCTCCACTCAAGTCTGGTCTCTGTGGCTCAGGGATGAGCACATCAAACTCTTTAAAGCAGGGTCTGCCTGCAGCCTGTTGTTTTTGGATCCTCATGCATCCCTGTGTTTGATTTGGACATACCCTGAATCACCGACTGTAGGTCTGAGGGAGTTTCTCTGCAAGCCTCATTTCCTCTGCTCTGTGAACCAGGATAGATAATTCCTGCCTTGTGGGCATGTAAATTTTAATAGTTTAGTCCCCCAGTTCAGCAGAGCACTTGAGTACATTCTGCTGAAGTAAATGGGATTTTAATTCTGTGATTACATTTTTTTGGTGAACCAGGGCCACAATAAAATACTGGGAGATCATTGGAATTAGAGGTGTTGGAGAACTGTAATATCATTTTCAGTATTTTGTGGGAAAAAAACCACAGGGTGATATTTATTCCCTACCTCCAACCAGGAATAAATGCAGTTTGGTCATCTTAAACATAATTTAGATGTGACAAATAGCCTGAGATGCTTGGGAATGATGGCTTGCCTGGTTATTTTGGGTTATTTTTGTTATTTAAAATGCAGTGACTCAGTGGCTTGATGTGCTTTTTGAGCTTTGGGAATACAGTTTCAGCTCCTTTCTGCAAGTGGTTGTGGGGGGTGTGTGTCTGTCAGGGAATGGATGTCAGTTTAGGATTAGGAGTTCTGTATTTGCATAAATAACATCTCAGTAAGCAGAAATAATGTCTGCAAATGGCCCAGCCCCCGTGCTGTGGCGGCAGGGTGGGGAAGGGTCCTGTGTGCAGCTGGGTGCCCACAGCAGGCACGGGGAGCAGCTCAGGGCAGGGGGAACTCCAGAGATGCCAGACAAGGAGGAGGAGGAGGCTGCAAAGGGAAGCCCGGTGGCTCAGCAGCTTGTTCTTATCAGCTCCCAGGGCTGATGGCGGCTTATCACACCCAGCCCGAGCTCCCTCACCCAGACAATCCCCTAATTGTCTGTCCCTGTTAAGTAGCAGCTCTGGTGACATTCCAGACCTTGACCTCTGCCCTGTCCAGCGCCAAAGAAGTGCCATTAGGAATCATGTAACAAGGGGAATTAGGGACTGCTGGAAGAGGCCAGGGGTCAACCTGCTGTGGAGCTGGAGCAACAATGCCAGAGCCAGCTGCCTTCCCCCTCCCCAGGGCTGGCAAACGGGACACCAGGCTGGGCTGGAACGTTCAGGGAAGGAGGAATGGACAAACCCAGGATTGCTGAGGAATTCCAGCCACTTTATAAAGAGTCTGGGCAATCCTTGGTCAAGAAATGTGCTTTAAATATTTTATATTTAACTAGTCTTGGACACTGGGGCTTGGAGAGTAAGTATCAAAGGTGCTGCCAGCCATAGCAACAGGTTATATGTGTGTGTTAGAGCATCATGAATGCCAGCTGGGATTCAGGGATTTGGGAGATGGGAGTCAGAGCAGCACCACTGCTGAAACTCTCCAAGAACCTGCTGAAGGAAAAGGCTACAGAAGTTTGTGATTGCACTTGGAAATATCAGCCTTCCAGGACATTTTCTGTATTCAAATCCCTCCTCTCCAAAGGGAACCTTGTGTGTAACTTACCCAAATGAGGATCCTCCTGGCTGTGGCTGTCAAAATCCCACCTTCTGCACGTCCCAGCCCACAGATCTGCCACTGGAAGTGTGGGGTTTTGGGCACGTTGGAAGAGGAGGCACTGAACCTATGACCTGAGGGTCCAGTTCAAGGAGAGAATTGAGGAGATTGATAGATTCAATAGACCTCCCATTAGGCATGTCCTGAAATACAGGCTCCACTTCGTCTGGAAATCTCTTATTTAATAACAGCTGCTCTTATCACTTCAGTTTGATTTTCTATGCAGTATTCAAGCTGAGCCTTTTACATAATGAGAAATAAGCTTGTCTGAGCTTGTAAATGTGCAAAAATTCTCAGTGAACCCTCCAAGTGGTGCAAACCAAGGTAACCATTAAAATCAGTGGAGCTCTGCCAGTTTACATCCGTTAAAGAGCTGACTCTCTATTCCCAGGCATGTTAGAGGTGTTACTGTGTAAATGACTGCAAAAATTATTGCTGAAAGGTTTTTTATGCTCCAAAGGTAGATCAGGTATCTGGTTCAGGGAGGGCACATCCATTGCTGCAGGAGGAAATAAAGGAGAGAAAATTGGGAAGTGTTAACAGAGATTTTTTAGAAGCTTTATAATGACAGGTCACATTCCCAAGGACTATAAAGTGGCAAATCTAACACCAATTATTCAAGAGGGGCAAAAAGATGCAGTGAGCAATTACAGCTTAACACCAGTTGTGGGAGAAATATTAGAAAGCATTTGAGGGGATTTGGGGAGTGAACAGCTTGAGAAGTGTAATTTGATTAGAGATGGCCAATGTGGGGGTTTGAGGTGGGTTTTAACTGACTGAGGATTCTTCCCAGGTATTGCTGCCAGGGGAGGGCTGGATGGGGATGGGATGATGTGAACTTGCATTTTTGAAGTGCCAGCCTGGGATGCAGCAGCAGTTTCACAGGGCTGGGCTGCAGAACCCATTGGAACGTGTTTAAATGAGGAGGATGATGGATGCTCTTTGCCAGGAAGGGGGGTGAAAGCCAGATTTGGTTTGAAGAAGTGAAATGAAGGGCTTGTTTTTTGTGTTTGACTTCCTGAAAGTCATAAAAGACCATCACACAGGGGAAAAGAGAGAATTGGGCAAGCTGGACTCCCATTTCCAGCTCTGGCACCTGGGGAAGGGTCTCTAAATGAGCTTTTCTGAGTGTCAGTGCAGTTCAGGTGCTCTCTCGAGGTCATGCACAGATCAGGGCAGTGTTACTGTGCCAATAGGTCTTTGCCCACACACACAAATCCTCTTTTTTTTGTGAGTCACTTGGAAAATGTCCTTTCTGTTGCCTTTTTTAATTGCAGGCTGCAGCTCTGGGGATGTCTCCTAGGGTCCCCCCTTTCCTTGGCCTGTGGATCTGGACAGGTCTCTTTCCTCTGCTATTTATTCTCTCTGAAACCTTCTCTGTACCTGGCAAGGGCTGTTTGGGACACTGTCCTGCCACCTGAGGGACAACAGGGAGCACAGGATGTCCCTGGTCCTTAAAGCTCCTTTGTGCTTCTGGGAAAAAAACCCTGACATTAGCAATAATCAAAACAGCTTTAAACAAAGAAACAGAGAGGATTCTCCTCCTGAACTACCAAGAAGCAACTTAAGATCCATAATTCACATACACCAGGTCTCTTGGTGGGGCCAGCAAATGACCTCAGTCCCTGACTGACTGTGTTGGACCCTGGGGAACCCACTGGATTAAAAAGGTAATTTTTGGTTATGCAGAGATACCCATTTTGGGAGGGAATAACTGGAATATTGCAAGCAGAATCCACAGATTTCCTTTTCTCTCTCAAAATGCTTTTTCAGCTCAGTTTTAAGCTCTTTGGGGCCAGCTCTTTTGGGTTTTGTGATTATAAACACCTTACAGCCACAGTCCAGCACAGCATTCCCTGAGTGCTGCTCCAGGACAAATAAAAACTGCACAGAACTGCAAGGAAATGCTTGGGAAATGGTGAGTGACCGTAGGCTTCTGTTATTGTAAACCCAGAAATGTTTACTCATTATATTGAAATAGGTTTGGATCATTGTGGATGAAAGTGAAACAAGATATAAGCCTGCAATGACATGCATAAATACATAATTAAGTGTATTTCCTTTCCATATGGAGAGGATTAACTCCCTTGCCTCAGCAGGGAGTTGCTTTATTTGGTGTCTGCTTTGGTGTCCCTTTCTCTCTGACAGCTTACAGGGGACGCTGAAAGGGAATTTCACTCACTGCCTAATGAATCTTGGAATAAGGACTTGCAGGGGAAAGAATAAGTGATTACCTCAGAAAACAGAAGTTTGGTGACCTGAAGGACCGCCCTGATTTCTCTTTTTGACCTTAAGTGGGCCCTGTGGGATGGCAGTGCCCACCTTTCCAAGACTTATTGCTTAGTCATAAATCCACATGGAGGGAGAGGGATGTGTCTGGTAAATGTTGAGGCATCAGCAAAAGCTCCCGAGCTCAGGTTTCATAACTTGAGAAATATTTTATCACCCCTGTGAGCCAAACCTCTGAAAAATCAATAGAACTTGAGAGTTGCCTGTATTGATCTGAAGGCCTGAGTTGTACTGAAATATTCATGGCCCCATGTGTTCGTCTATGTGTGGTTTGGGGACCCAGGCGTGGGCAGATTTCAGAGGGAAATATTCTCATTTTTCACTTTAACTTGATTAAGGTGCCTTGCAAAGCACACCCTTTAGAGGCACTGAATTTTTTTGTCTCACAACCAGGTTCCTGCCAGCCAGCCAGAAATGCATTCTCATTATTATTATTATTATTTTTCTTAAATGACAAAGTGTTGGGAGGAAGGAGTCAAGGAGATCTGATAAAATTAGCACCACGTCCTCCTGGGGATCCCCGGGCTTGCTTTGTTTGCAAAGCCAATTTGGACACTGCCTCTTTGATCTTCACTTTCAGTATTTGAGCAGGCATGTTTAGTATCACTCATTTCACTGGAGATTTGGGATTCAAGTTTCCTCAACAAGCTCCAAAGCAGTGCATTAGAAGGGGAATTGTCTGCCAGGCGTCTCAGAATCTCAATACCCTTGATACTAATTTGATGTGATGCATTTCACCAGATGTGTCTACCTGAGCACTGCTTTATGCCCAGGGGGGTTGTGCTACTGTAGAGTATTAATGTTTACTCTCCCCCCTCCCCTCCTTTCCTTTCCTCCCTTTTTCTTCTAAAAGCAGCTGAATGAAAAGCATCCATAGTTTTAATCTGCATAGAGGTGGATATTTGGAACTCTGTGTGTGTGTGTGTGTGTGTGTGGCAGGATTTATGTCCAAAAACCCCACTGATAATAGAGCTTCAAAAATATATAAAGGAACTTCAATAAGGCTTCAAATATATTTTAAGAAACTGGTGTTTAAATATAGGCTAACTGATTAATTTATCCTTTCAAACTCCAAAGCCTACTTTTTTAATTTTTCCATAATTATGGATGTAAAGGGAAAGGCTGAGAAAAGAGAAATGGAGAAAAATAAGGTGAAAATTAGTCTTTAAAAAAATGTTGGCTAAAAGGCTGCCAGGGTGCTGAAAATACTGCTATGGGACTAAGCACCTCCATAACCTTTATCATAAGAGTGTGGGGTTCAGGCTATCAAGGGTTTGTGGGTGGTGTTGGAGCCCCACATCTTAAATGGAAGGAAAAATAAGGGCAATTAGACCTGATCTCTTCCTTAACTCTCCACCCTGTGCAAATTCATCCACGGTTAAAAATAGCCCTGTGAAATAAAAACAAGCACCCTAGAGAGGCATTGCTCCAATCAGTGCCTCAAACTAAGCAGCAAACAAGGCTTTGGGCACCTGAGATTCGCTAGTGTTGCCAAAGAGACCAGGAACAGCTCCTTCCCTCCATCCAGGGAAGTGTCTTTTCCCCAGGGAATGGGCTGTGAAAGCACCTGGTGCTGGTTTGGGATCTGGATCACCACTGTTGCTTCCCCACCCCCTTTAAAATCCAATAATCTGAATTATTGCTGCTGTGTGGAGCTTCCCAGAAGAGGAAACCGCCAAATTCTGTGTAAACACCAACTGCTGCTGGAGTCACGCTGTGGCTCTGAGTGTGACCAGAGCTGGTCCTTGTGACAGGGTTTTATTCACTCAGACTGAGATGGCATTTTTTTCTTGCACGAATCCCATTTTTATCCATGTGACTGTTACAAACCTTCCCTCTAGAAAGCAGGAGGGGATAAAAGCATCCTCAGCATTCTTTATTTATTTCCATTCCTCAATGGCAAAGTAAACGGAATGTTTAAGCAACTGACATCAAAGATGTGATTTCTCTGAAGCTAAAAAGCCCATTAATCAAAATTTTAAAGTGTTCTTTAATTACCCTGTAATAAAACGACACGCACAGAGCGGGAGGAGAAATTGTGTATTTTAGAGTTCCTCGTGCTTGTTTGTGTTTCAAATCTCCCTGGAAATCCCTGCTGATCCCTCCTGCTCCTGCTGCTTAATTCCCCCTGCCCCAGCTCCTGTGCCCTGTGCGGTGTGAGGCACAGGAGCAGTGGGCAGGGAGAGCAGGGATGGTGGCTGGAGGTGGTCATTCATTGTTGTGGTGTTGTTGTGAGGGTCCCAGAATGAGGGAAGAGATGAGAATCCTGACTCCATGTTTCAGAAGGCTGATATTATTATATATTACTATATTACATATATATTATATTATATTATATTATATTATATTATATTATATTATATTATATTATATTATATTATATTATATTATATTATAATATTACATTACATTATCTTACATTATATTATATATGCTATACTAAAACTATACTAAAAGAAATAGAGAGAAAGGATTTTATCAGAAAGCTAGAAAGGAATGAATAATAAAATCTCGTGACAGACGCAGAGAGTCCAACACAGCTGGCTGTGATTGGCCATTAATTAAAAACAATTCACATGCTGGGTAAACAATTCAAATCACATTCCAAAGTAGCAAAACATGGAGAAGCTGAAGCTTCCCAGCATCTCAGGAGAAAAGGTCCTGGCAAAGGGATTTTTCATAAAATATGACAGTAACACCTGGAGGATTGGGAATTCCATCCTCTAAGGGAATGAGTGGGGCACTGAGGTTTCTGAAGGCTCAGCAGATGTGGTGTTGAGGGGACAGGGACCATTCCCATCCTGGCAGTTTGAGGTGTTGCTTCAGGACTCCAAGTCTGTGGTGTGTCCTGGGAAAGCTGGACCTGGAATCCCTCCCTAAACAGCAAACTGAGAGAGGCAGGAGCAGTGGGGACAGAGCGGTTGGGTGGGACCCGCACAGCTCCTTCCAGGCTTCACCCTTCAGGGTCTCACCCTTAAAAATGGGCTCTGGATGGAAGCACTGAGACAAGGAGACAGGCAAGGGACACCAAAGGGGGGCTGGGGAACACATGGAGGGATGTGAGCTCTCCAAAAAGAGCTGTGAGGAAAAGGACACGGTGAAAACCTGGTTAAAGACCTCTTTGTAAAACTCAGATTCATAAAGGAAGGAGAGTGAAAAATCAGATGAGAGCAGGTGCTCCAATCCTGTCCCTTTGAGGGAGGTGCTCAGGGTTGTGGTAGTAGAGAAAACCTTGGGTACACAAAGTTCAGAGATCAGCAAAATCATAGGCCTCACCTCGCCAAAATTCCAAGTCCTGCAGTCCAATAAACCTTTGCAGGTCCTAGCAACCCTCGGCAAATTTTCTTAAAACCTGAGATTATCCATAAAACTGGGACCTCCAGCTGTGAGCCCTGTCCCTGTGGGCAGTATTGGTGAATCCTCATCTTACTGGGGAAGGAATAACTGGGAGCTGGAGGTGGGACTGGCACCATCCCCTTTTCCACACCCAGCTGATCCAGGCTGGTGTGGTTTGGGCTGAAATCCCCTGCTCTTGCCAAACTCAGCCGAGTGGGTACGTTCTGACTTGATCTGTTTTCAAACCCAGACAGTTGTTAATGAAACAGTTGCTGTTTTGTTGACAGAACATTAATTACTTGATCTTAGGACTTGGTAATTGCACAGGCCCCCTCTGTATACATCACTAATTACATTAGCAATTATATGGCATTTTAAAGACAAAGAAATGACTGCAGCAGTTGCAGTGTCAGAGGGACCCTGCTGGTAAATTCCAATCAAGTCTCTGCAATGGCAGGGAGGTGTTGGGAGAAGTCCTTCTCCATCCCAAACCTGCACAAACCCCACTCTTGTGCTGTGGCGCTGCCACTATTTAAACCAGGGAGCCTTGAGAAAAGAAGGGGTGCTTGAATTTCTCATCCAGGTTAGTTACACTCTTAAAACTGATCCAAGCATTCTCAAAAGGCTTCTTGCTGTTGGAAATATTTTTTCTCTATTGCTCTTAGAAATAAGTGAGTCATATCTTAAAAACCACAACTAAAATTAGGAATAACCAGCACTGTAAAAACAGTGTAAAACGCCTCTCTGAAAAGCTGCGCTGTATTTCCAGGGATCTTCCCTTGCCAATGAATGGGCCAGAAGGTGCCTTGGGAAGGTTCAATTCCTGTGCCTCCAGAAGGTGGTGGTTTGCATACAGGTCTCCCTGTGGAAAAGGACGTGCCAAGGGCCAGGCTTGTTCTCTCATGTTTTAACCTTGCCAGACCTGACACAGGACAACAGATCCCATTTCCCTTCCCTGTCAGATCCCAGGACATCCCTCTGGCTGTCCTGGAGGGCTCGAGCCCATGCCAGGGGGCTCAGAGACCTTGGCACAGAGCCCAAGACCCCTGTGCCTTTGATTTTGACCCATGGGAAAAATTACCAGCTTACATGAGGAATTACAAGCCATGAAAGTTTAAGTCAAATGATAATGAATTTATCACAGGGTGAAAATGTAGAATTTTGGGGTTTTTAGAATGGGGGCTCAGGGTCTCAAGATGGAGGAATTTGGGCTGTTTTGTCCTTCTTTCTCCTTCTTCCTAGCCTCCATGTTCTGGGTGATGGTGGCACTTTTGGATTGGTTTAGAGTAGGAACACACTGTCTAACATGGGTGATAGTTATTGGGAAATAATTGTAAATTAAGTACAGGTAGTTTTGAGTATAAAAACACAACTTCGCCCTGAGGGCGGGCAGTGTGCCACAGACTGGCCTTCTGAACAGACCTCAGCAGATCAGGAAAAGAATGTTATAGATAACTGAAAATAAACAACCTTGATAACCAGAACAGAAGAATCCTGACTCCTTCTTCAGTTGCCAGGCTGGGAAAAGAGACTTTCTAACACCTTGGGGTCAGCCAGGACCACAGACACCCCCAAGACTTCCCACCTCCCCAGAGCTCCTCTATTGCCTCCATGGGACATGCTTTGGTGCCTTCCCCCTCAGGAGGGAGAAGTGTTGGGTTTCCCCTTCCCTTATCTCCTCTGGTGTTTGTTCTCCTGCTCTGGGGGCACCCTCAGCTCCCTCCCCAGCTGCTGGTTAAGCCAGCCCTGCCCACGGAGTTAATGAGACATTCCTGCCTAAATAACGTGCTGCCATTAGGGCTGCAGATCCCTGCACCTCAGCAGCTGTGTGTTGTCACAGAGATAAATATTTTAACTGGGCTGGCAATTCTCTGCCTGCCCTGCTCAAGTGGCTTAAGGAGTGGCTTTTGTTTCACCACTTATTGATGTGAAATTCAAATCAATTCCATCTAGAAAATACCTGGAGAGAAACAAACAAACAAACAAAAAACTAGGGTGGGAGAGGATGTGCTCTTCTAGAAGGCCTTTGTGAGCCAAGGCAGACCAACCTGCCCATGCCCAGACGTGACTGTCCCCTCCCTGGGGAAGGACAGCCTGCCCAGTCACTGACCACTCCTGGAATTCCCGTTACCACTGCTCTTAGGAGGAATATTCCTTTGCTCTTCCTGATACTCTACAAATTCTCAGTGACCCAGACACTTTGCCTTTGGAAAAGGGCCACTTTCTGTGTCTGATGTGACCAAAGTCATTCAACTCTTCCCAGAGTTGGAGGGAAGGCTGAACATCTGATCTTCCTGTAAAACCTGGTGAGCCAAGGACTGAACATGTGGGGAGATTTCAAGACTTTGTTGGTCTTAACATTGACCAAAAAACCTCTTTTCACAATGTTTTTTAAGAATGGAGTAAGACTGATAATGAAATATGTTCATGACAATGATCCTAGAGAATTATTTTTGCTCTTCAAGACATTTCTGTGTGATAATCCTAGATAATCTGAGCTAATTGAGCTTGGAGGCAGTTATTCATGTGCTTATTTGAGTTAAAAACTTGATATTTTGGTCTGAAACTGTCATACATCTCCTTCTTCCCTCCCTCAGCATTTTGTTGCTCGGGCTGCAGCTCAGGGTGACACATCCCAGGCTGGTGTTTGTATCTGTCCATCATCAGGTCCTTAAGAGATGTAAGAAAGGCAGGAGTGGAACAGCAGATCTCCAGCTTTCATCTGCCCTGCACACTTCCTCCCTGGACACAACAGTAGGGCCCTGTTCATTGTGACAATCTCTTTCACAGGAACCGGGACTTTTATCACCAAAATCAGCACTTAAAACACTGCTGGGATTTCTTAGGGGGGAAAAAGAGCTGAATAAGACTTTCAGGAGAATGGGCCTCTGTTCAAGAGGAGATGAAGGATATTTCACCAGGACAGTGGAAAGCCTGGGTTTCAGGGCTGGGATGAAGGTCAGCTGCTGATTGCACATTATCCTGAAAGGAGGAATGGTGCAGAGTACCAAAAACCTCTGTTTTCTCCTCAGTTTTGGGCTGATACTGCCGCATGTTTTCAGATGCTTTCACTGACATCTGGCAATAATTTAAATACTGACTCACATTCTGTCGAAAATGTCAGTAGAAGTGACCTTCATCATTAAATTTTCATTTGTTTGAACCTTTCCAGTAATTTTCATTGAAGAAAATGGAATATTCCCAGTTCAAATGGCCAATTACTCTTCTCCAAGCAGTTTTCAGCCCTGTTTTGTCCATCCCTGTGGCTGAGACATGCACTCTGCACAAGAGGGAGAAAATATATCCAAATTATTTTTGGGAGCCAATATGATTCACCTCTGCAGCATCAGTTTGTTGTTTGCTCAGAGTTTTGCCCAAAGAGAAAATGCCCAAAACAGGACCAACCGCAAATTTAGTCCAGGGAAAGGCCAGGATCAGTCAGTCCCAGTTTTTAATTTTGATTTTTTTCTTTGACCAACTGTATACTCATAACAAAGAAGGGAGGTGTCCAAAAAGGTGTCCAAATTCCCCCTGTCCAACCCTTTGAGTGCTTCCTCCCCGCCACAAAAAAGGACTGAACTCTCACACAGGTGTTGTCCATTTGTAATAAAGGAATGGGCAGAAAAGACCATTAATTATCCTATTATTCCTTACCCAGCATAATCTCAACCTGGCTCTCCCAAATGTGGTTGGATGTTTTACAGGTAAATCGTCAGATCTTGATTTAAAAACTCTCACCTAACATTTTATACCATTTTTAAGTGTTATTGTTACCTTGAGTGACCCATAAAGATGATAAAGAAGCAGATTGAACACTCTGAAATTAAGATAATTCCTTCCTTATTTACAGTAGAAAAATTTTATTTTTTTTTTGTTAGGATAATTTAAAGTTTAAAACTGAAGTAGACATACTCATTTTACAAACAAGATATTCTTCCATAAGTAGGACCATTAAAAACAGTAAACAAAAAAACCAAAAAGCTATCTTTACAAAAGCTCTGTGCATAGCAACTTCATACTGTATATAACTGACAAAGCAAAAAAATAAAAAAAAAAACAAAACAAAACAAAAAAAACACCAAAAAAAACCAAAAAACCAACCAGCCAACCCCAAATAAACCCCAAAACTATACAGGAGGGAGAAATGAGGCCTTAAATTACAGGAGGGAGGAATGGTTTGGAGAAACCATGCATATTGGAAATGTGCAAAGAAAGATGGAGAGAAAGATCCTCTACTGAGATAAATTATGAGATCAAACCAACTCTTCAGAAGTTATGATGAAATTTGTCATTACCTATTGCAACACTTTCATCTTCCCAGTGGCAAAGAGGAAAACTCTCAGGGAATTGTCAACAGCAACCACTCAAAGAGGACAAGTTTGCTTCTTACAGTGAAAACATTCTTACACATCAATTCTGGAATCATCTTTTCCCTTTTGGCCGAGTGTTCTGCCACTGCCAAAGTCCTTTTTCATGGCCAAGGATTTCTGATTGTGTTTATTTAAAGGTGTTTTTCTCTGTAAACCTCAATTAATTCTACACTCATCTCTAGCACCATGATTTCCCTGCATGAGCAAAATCCATGTTCTAAATAATTCCTAGGTTTATTTTCTTTTTTTTTTTTCTCAAAGCAAACCAGCAAACCAGATTTTTCATACTTGCATCAACACAGGCAATTCCTCTTCTGCAAATGCTTGGAGAAGCTTTTCAGGGAGGTTTCTCTTTTTCACTTGGACTCATGGCAACTGGGCAACTGGACAGAACTAATAAAAATAACTGAAGGGTGAAAGGAATGTTCAGTGTTCCAGAAACTTTCCTTTTTTTATTTTTTATTGCCAGACTGTCATTTTTACCCATGAATCTTCCCAAGATTTCAGTGATGTGATAGATCTTTCTTTCATTTACCTGTGCTGACTAAGCAAAAATAAAAGAGAAGGATGGACAAACACCAGCTTTTCCCATGAAATATCTCTTTTTTTTTTTTTTCAGTTGGAAACTTTCCTGACTGAGCTTTTGTAATGAAAATCCCATTTGTCAGGAAAAAAGAAGAGGATTTAAGGTAGCAAACTGCTGCTCTCCAGCAGGTGGTCTAGAAATTCCTATTGGTCTGGAATATTTGCCAGACAGAATATTGAGCCTATTTGATGATCAATTTTAGAAGTAGCCTGTACAGAGAAGGGCAGGGGGAATATTCAGGATTTTCATGCTTCAGAGCTGTTTAGGGGTTTAGTAGGTGGGAATGGAGGAGGGGATTTGATAGAATGAGCCTGGTAAGATAATTTTTGGAATTAGAACTCAATGTGTTTTGACTGAAATTTATGAAAGTTTTAATCCAAACTCTTCCAGTCCTTAATCCATTTTTATCCCTGGATAAATGCATAATTCCAAACCTGAATTTGGACTTCCTACTTTGCCCTGCTGGGATATCACTACCTATGAATATATGAAATATTTTGGGGGTTTTGTTGCTGTTTTGCTGTTTGGAACATCCAGGTCAGACCCTGCACCCTGTTGCGTTATGAGAAACAACTCCAGAGCTTTTAACATCTATGATCCTTTGATATTTCAGAGCTCACTTGGTTTCAGGGGTGCTGGTTGATCTCCAGTGGCTGCCACATCCTTGGTGGCACGAGGGGCACACAGAGAACCCATAAGGACAATCAACCTGGAGCCATAACTAACAGGGATTTATTTTATTTCATTGTTTGTGGAACTCAGACAGCTTCAGTAGTCTGACTGTGAAATATTAATTATATCCATGTTTCTTACACCCACACCATTCCCACCAAATCTCTCCTTAAATTGTCATTTTTGCTGATATAAGTTGGGCCTTGAGTTTTAGAAGAGATTAACCTTCCTCTACCTTTTAAAAATGGGACTCAATGGCATTGAGAAGGCACCAAATGAAGACCCTACCAAACCTCCCAGCACAGTCAGGAACACAAAACTCCTTCCCAACAAGTGGGACTTCCTTTAGGAGTGGCCAGAGCAGCCCAGTTGGTGTCTCCAGTCCCTCTGAGATCTCCTACAGAACTCCACGTGCAGGGAACGGATTTATCCCATGAACTGAACTGTGCACTGCACTGGGAAAGGGAACCTGGGGGACCTGGTCCCATCCTTGGAAGTGTTGTTCCATCCCTGGCAGTGCCCAAGGCCAGGCTGGAGGGGGCTTGGAGCCCCCTGGGACAGTGGAGGTGCCCCTGCCCCTGGCAGGGAGTGGCACTGGGTGGGCTGTAAGGTCCCTTCCAACCCCATCATTCCAGGATTTTCTGATTCCCTGCCCTGCTCTCCCAAACCCTGTCCTTCAGGTCATCCCCCTCAGCCTCCCATCACCACCCAGCTGTGGACCTGGAGAGGATTTTTGGCTCTCCCTAATCCCAGTTAGCTCCACAACAGCCCCAAAAGAGCTCAGCCATGTGAGTTGTCCCAGTTTCACCATCCCAAGCCCAGCTCAACTTCTACCATCCCTAAAGATCACCAAGAACACAATTTTCCTTACCCATCCATTAAACTACTGGCAAATGGACAAGTTCAGATCCTGGGGCCTTATTTAGGGTTTATTGATTAACATCAAGATGTTTCCATAGGAGAAATTGTCCATGCAGCCATTAATTGTGTGGATTTTAGACAGGTCTCTGTAGTGTAGCTGATTTTTTTCCCTCCCCACTAAAAATGGCTTTCCAACAACCAAATTCTTTTAAGTGTTCTCTGGTTTAGTTGGATAATTAATGATTTATTTTATCAGACTTGTCCTCACCTTCCAGTTTCAGGAGAGGAGAGGCAAAGGAGAATTAAACTCTTTTTTTTAGGCTAAAATGCAGAAAAATTCAAAGCAATTGATTACCTCTATGACTTCAATATATAACTGGCAAATACTTACCATTTTTAATGACTCAGGATAAAAGTGCATAAATCATTCAAATACATGTTCACCCTTTATAAATGCACCCTAAATATGAAGCATAACTGAACTTAAGGTGTTCTAACTACATGGAAAACCCCAGAGAACCCTTCCCATCCTAATTCATACATTGAATCTATAAAATAAACTCAGTACCTCATGAAAAATCTGATTCACTCAAATCCCTAAGTGCCACTCACTCATCAGCTGGGTCTTTGAGACTTAGCAGTTAATCTTAGTACCTGAATATTTTAATTGAAGCAAAAAAATGGAAAGGGGGAAAGATGAGGAAGGTGAAAAAATTCCTACATGAGCTGTTTACCACAATGTAGGTAAAAGTTTCTGAGGGTTTTGTTAATCAGAAAGAATCCTTTACATCCTTGCACATGAATTCAGTAAGGGGGGGGGAGTGAGGAGCAATTGCAGCAGTAATAATATATCTCAAACTTATCACTACATTTTTGCATCATCTGTCTTCATTGTACAACTGGAGGAAAAAATCCAAAACAGGGTTTAATTTCTACCTCTACATACAATAAGTTACAAGTTTATTTATTTAAATAATTGTAAAACATCTTACATTTTTTTAAAGAGGTTAAACTATAAGCAAATACACACATACACCAAAGTTCCATCACTCATGTCAGTTTGTCCTAGAAATTCTTTCATGCTGGTACCCTGTTTTGTTGAATTGTTTTTCTGCATAAACTAAATCGATATCTGAAAGGCTCCATAGAAAATAGAAACTTCAACTTTTTTACCCCTACAAAGTAAAACAAATTGTATCCAAAATATCAACCTTGAATCATTTTGCCAATTTCTTTTTTTCCTTTGAATATTTTACAAATCTTAGGAAGGTTTTCATGTCTTCCAGGAAAGACTTTGCATTTCTAATTCCATTTTGCCAACTCTTGTTCATCCTGGCTCTTGCTGATTCTTCATTCCCAATGTTTGAGGAGTTGATGTGATTGTGTCAGAAATATGAAACAGGTAAATGATGCAGACTTCTATCTCGTCCAATCCATAAAAAATGTTCCTTTTTTTTCCTGGGCCTGGCTTTTCCCCAAAAAAGAGCTTGTAGTGCTATTTTTTTCTTTTTAGTGGTCCATCACAATAAGTAGTTTTGTGCTGTAAAAGAAAAATGAAAAAAAAGGAGGAAAAAAGGGAAGAGGGAGGGAGAGCAGCAAAGCTGCCCCTTCCTTACATCGGGGGAATGACAAGACCAGTCATGGCTGAAAAAGAAAAGTGAAAAAGATGAAATTGTGGCAAAATGTTATGGAACAAAATCTATTTGAGCCCTTCACCCTCCTGTGAGCAGTCAGGAATCACAGGAAGGGCCTGATCTGAGGTCAGATTAGAGTTTTCCTGTCTTTAAATCTTTTGGTGTTGTAGTGAGAACTGTGAGGACTGACTGTGACACAGGCAATGGGCAAAGGGCTGTTCTAGGGTAAAAAGGATCAAATTTCTTCCTGTGAGGGTGAGGAGGGGCTGGGATGGAATTCCCAGGGAGCTGCGGCTGTCCCTGGATCCCTGGCAGTGCCCAAGGCCAGGCTGGAGCCCCCTGAGACAGTGGGAGGTGTCCTTGCCATGGCAGGGGTGGTGCCTTCCCAAACCACTCCATGGTTTTCTGTTTCTGTGAAAATCCCAGGCCCACCAGGGTTATTAAATGGATGAAAAAGGGAGAGGATTAATTCAATTCATGTGCATTTGCAGAAAAACCTTCCCATTTTTGGGTTCTTATCTCTGGAGAGAAGTCCTTGGAGGTGGACATTGCTCAGAACTGTCCCCAAATTCAGACTTCTCAAGCTGAACACTCAAAACCATCCTCAAAATCCAAAACTGAGCAGGGCCTGTGCTCCCTACCCCCCCTGCTCATCTGCTTGGAAGGGCTGGGAGCAAGGAAAGGTGTGGAAGCAAAGGGAGCTCCCCCTGTGCTCCTGACAAGACCAAACCAGGGAATTCCAAGCCCTGAGTCACCGGCCAAGGCCCAGGGCTGGGGCTTGCCAGTCTGGTTCCAGTGGAAACAGCCTCACTTCCTCACAGTGTTTCCCCCGGTGTCTGAGTCACTGCAGCCCTACCTGGCCCACTCCCAGCACACTGGGCTTATGTAAATTCTGTATTAGTCACTCTCCTGCCTTTAATTGCAGCTGTGCTCTCGTAACCAACAGCAGCAGCACTTGGAGCTGCCTGGGACTGGTGCTGCTCCCTGAGGTTTGAGGGGTAAGTTGAGTTTGGATGTATTTATATAACAAATGAGTGAGTCACGTTTTCAAAGGGGCCTCGCTGCAGTGCGAGGTCCTAATCCTGCAAAGATTTATGTTCACTGCAATTTGTGCAATTATTGGTGTGTTTAAAGGCCCATCCCACTGAGAATTCATTTCACCCTTTCCTTGAGAGGGTTTAAAAAAGTGCTTTGGGCAAGTTCCTGAGCTAACACAAGTCTGTTACTGGAGCTGTGTTTTTAAACAACTGTGGATATGGTCTGTGATTTAATACAATAGGAAAATAAATATTTTCATATTTTCTTACTGACTGGGGCTAAAGTCCCTGCCAATTTTAGCAGATAGCTGAAAGGGAAAGTGAAACCCAACAGCCTGAAGTCAAACAGATACCTTTTGTAATTGCTTTGGAATTTGCTGTTGTTCCTCATATTTTCAAACCTGCATAAAGCAGGTAAACACTTCCATGCCTGTTTTTGGGATATGTGTGAGTGCATTAGAAGAGAGATTTTCTGACGACACCAAGGATGCTGATCCATTCCTTTTCCTCACCCCCAAACCCCAAAAATAATCCTACTGGCGGTGTCTCAGAGTGACATGGAGAGCTGGCTATTGACCCCATGCCTGCCTCTCTGTCCCTAGAAAGGAAAACTTGATTTAGCCTTGGATTTGTGCCCTGCTCCAGGCTCTGCTGGGCTGCAGGAAGAGGTGAGCTCGTGCCCTCTGTGCTGGCTCCATCCCACAGGTGTCCCAGGGGAGCAGATCCTCGTGCTCTGCTCCAGGCAGAATCACCCAGGCTGCCTCCAGGAGTTTAAAGGGCTTGTCTCAGGTGTCCTGGCTGGGTCTTTGCCTGAAGCAAGTAAAGGAGCACCTGCACAGACAGTGCCTGGCTTGTCCCCATCCAGGATGATCTTTCCTGGCTGTGGGATGTCTGGGCACAGGGGCTGCACCCCTGGAACAGCTGAGCACAGCTTAGCTTCAGCCGTTCAGGGGCTGGTGCCAGTGCAGCTTCAGCTCTGTTCCCAAGAGAGCCAGTCCATAATGGCATAAATGCTATTTTGTGATGCTATTTTTATTAACAGTATTTTCACTTTTTTTAATCAAGGAGAACTTCCAGCAAAGCAAAGCAAAGCTTAAACCTGAGTTTTTGCTAAGTCTCTTCAAAAATATTTTGAGAAAACTTGTAGATGCATCATTTTGGGAAGTTGCTTAACTTTAAATGAAAGCACATTTTTTACTGTAGGATTCGAGATACTACTAATAAAATAATATATGTATTGGAATGAACAGGTTTCCAGAGAAGCTGTGGCTTCTCCATCCCTGGCAGTGCCCAAGGCCAGGTTGGATGGGGCTTGGAGCAGCCTGGGATAGTGGAAGGTGTCCCTGCCCCTGGCAGGGAGTGGGGCTGGATGGGTTTTAATGTCCCTCCCAGTCCAAATGATCCTGGGATTTTGTGATTCCATGATCTGATATAGCAAGTTCTATAACACAGAAAATACAAGCAAAGCCTGATTTGTGTCACTGGCATTTCATTCTCAGCTTCACCTCCTCCTGCAACAAAGAATGAGTCAGTGGAGGAATATTGGCTGGAATTCTCACCTGGTTTTCCCCAGCTCATCTCTCAGCTTCTCTCTCTTTTTACACACCCTGCTCTGCCCATTTCCACCCCACCTCCACTCCCCGTTGGGGCTGCACTGTCAAAAGCCTATTCCCAGCCTGGATCGCTTTTTATTGAATGTTTGGGAGGTTTGGATTAAGGTCTTACACTGCTAGCAAAGCTGTAATTATTTTTGCCTGTATTACTATATATTGAATCGATGTAACTTTTCAATAAAAGTGGTTCAATGCAGGACACTCCCTGATGAGTTGGGAATATAGCAACCTCCAGTCATTATCCCAGAGGGTCTTTTTTTTTCTCTTGGAGGGAAATGGAAAAAGAATTAGAGATGAGTCTTATTGTATTAACCTTGACAGCTTGCAATTATCAACTGAAACATTTGATTAAAATTGTCACAAGGTTGGAGAATTTTTTTATAAATAAATAATCAAAGATGGGTAGCACCCAGATGATCTGGTGATAGGCACCTTTAATGGGTGTAATTAATAATGATCACAAGCCTGGTGAGTACAAGTGGCCTTTGGAAAACTGTCTTGGAGTGGAAAAGGACTCACTGCAATTCAAATGTGAGAACTGAGAAGAGAATTGATGCTGAACTCCAGGATCGTGGAATGGTTTGGGTTAGAAGGGACATTACAGCTGATCTCATCCAGCTCCTGCCATGGCAGGGACACCTCCCACTGTCCCAAGCTGCTCCAACCTGGCCTTGGACACTTCCAGGGCTGGGGCAGCCACAGCTTCCCTGGGAATTCCATCCGAGCCCCTCACCACCCTCACAAGGAGCAAATCCTCCTAAAACACATTCTTGGGAAAAAACCACTCCCTGTAAACTGCTGGAATAATGGGATTGCAAATCTGAGGATGAAGATTGCACAGCTGCTCCTGCTTAGATTGGTTTTAATCCAGGCTTAAATACTGCTGTGGTTAACATATATGGAAGCTCTAATCTAGATTTCCATTGCTGCCTGTAAGGAGAGTGGCATGCTCTGAAGGGCTGGTGAAGAAGGAGGAGAGGGAGGAGAAGAAGAAGGAGAAGGAGAAGATGGCAAAGCAGAAGAAAAAGAAGATAAAGAAGAAAAAGAAGAAGACAAAGAAGAAGAAGAAGACAAAGAAGAAGAAGAAGACGAAGAAGATGAAGGAGGAGGAGAAGATTATCATCCTCTAAATGTAGATATATAATTCTATAATATATCTATTATTATTATATATTGAGGAGATGTTTTCCACATGTTATGGGTGGGGAAATTCAGAGTCAATGGGCTTTGGAAAGGGGCCTGCACATATTCACTCCTTGCCCTGTGCTTTTGCTATTCTCTCTCCAGCAGCATTTTTGGATACCTAAGTTTGACAAATAAGTAAATAAATCCTAAATTCCATGCCCAGCACACCTATCTCTGGTTTTCAGCCCCAGGGGTGACGTGGCAGAGGGCATTATCCATCTCCCACTGCCTCAGTCCAGGCAAGAAGCCTCTTTGGGAGCCTCCTGTTGACTTTTTGGCCACATCTGTCTGTCAGCACTGTGGGAACGTTAATTTGGATATCAGGCTGCGTGTACCTGGATCTTTTCCAAAGCATGTGCTCCCCAGCTTGCATCAATTTAAATATTTCAGCTGGAATTTGCATCCATGGCTGAAAGAGTTCAATAGTTACCAAGACCTGGTGTAACAAACCTTGTTTCTGCTTGCTGTGTCACTGACCACTCCTGCTTTATTGGATACTTTAATTTATGAGTATACTTATGTTTGTGTTGATGTACAGGTAGAAATTCCACGAAGGAGGGGATGTGGTTAATAAATTCTGTATCCATCAATCTCTGATATTGCTAATTCAGCAATTATTCACAACCTTAACTCAAAGATTAACCCTGACCAGCTCAGGACTGGACTTTGGTCAGTAGAAATGGATGGATGTCAGGTTTTAGCTTTGAGATTTTGTTATATTTAATATTAAAGCTCAATTTTTAGAATCCCTTATTGATTACTGATTTACAGACTGGATAAAATATGTTGTGAACGCCAAATGGCAGAGATGGCACCAGCTGGTCTCTAGTACTTTATTTCTTTATAGGTTGAAACAGAGATAAACTCTTTCTAAACAGAGCATTGAGTGTTACCTTAAGGAAAATTATTAATTTAAATATTTCAGTCATTTCTCAATCTGTCCTTTTTCTGTCTCCCAGAAGCAGCCTGAGTGATTTTCTCTCTGATTTGTGTTTAGCACTGCCTCAGGTAACTCCTTCATATTTAGGGTTAATATTCAGGCCTTCTTTACATAACAGTTAGACAAGTTTAAAGCAGACTTAAATCTGTGCATTCACATGGTGAGATCAATGGATCTAGCCATTCATGGGAAGAAAATT
>NW_005054514.1:635907-642118 GCF_000277835.1 Geospiza fortis
AAGAGTGGATTTTCTTGTAATTGAAGCGGGGGAAGACGCTGTTTCAGAATTCTCTGAGTTAGCTCTTAAAAATGTTACTGTTTTTGTTCAGCACACTTAGAATTTCTTTATTACATACAATAATCACACTTTCTGCAAGTTCCTGTGGCCCAGCTAAGGGTTTCTATCACACCCAGCCAAACAGGTGCTGTTTGTGGGGCTCATTTGGAATTACCACTGGCTCTTGGCACAGCTCAATTCCCAGAGCTGTGTTTCCTAGGCTATCTCTAGTGAAGTCTGAAGGAGCCAGATGACTTCCCAGGCCCAATAAAGGCATTTTTTATGGAGACTTGGAGCATATTTATGTGCTGCACACACCCCCCCAGCCTGTTAAAAGCAAGAATTCGGTACAGGTTTCCATTCTTATCTTACTGCTCACATTTGTTTCACAGATCACCTTTAAAAGGGCTGTAAATGGGCTGTGGGGCTCAATTCCCGGGCTGAGCCTAAATCTTGCAGCAGGTTTGTGTTCTGGACAGAGCTGGGGATTAACTCTGCTCTGTTTAACAGGTCCCCCAAGCCTGAGGAGAAGTCATTCCCCGCAAAAGAGCTGATATTCCCCTATATTCCAGGGAAAGGTGTCCCTGCCTCTGCTGGGGGTTGGAACTGGATCTTTAAGGTCCTTTCCCAGCCCAAACAATTCTGGGGCTGAAACTCATTGGGTCAGAACCTTCCTGTGAAAATCAGTGCCTGGCCCCTCTGCTCTAAAGCCAAAAGCTTGGATTGATCCTCTAATCCAGCTGGCCTGGGGCAGGTTTTCACTCCTGAGCCCTGTAGTGCCAAGTGATGGCACTCAGGGTGGTGCCGGGTGGCACTCAGGGTGGTTTTCCCAATGGAAGCTTTGGTGTGAATGAGCAGGAGCACATCCCACTGTAATGGGTATGAACAGGAGCACATCCCACTTTGGTGGGAATGAGCAGGAGCACATCCCACTGTGATGGGAATGAACAAGAGCACATCCCACTTTGGTGGAATGAGCAGGAGCACATCCCATTTTGTTGGGAATGAACAGGAGCACATCCCAGTTTGATGGGAATGAGCAGGAGCACACCCCAGTTTGGTGGGAATGAGCAGGAGCACATCCCAGTTTGGTGGGAATGAGCAGGAGCACATCCCACTGTAATGGGAATGAACAGGAGCACATCCCAGTTTGGTGGGAATGAGCAGGAGCACATCCCAGTTTGATGGGAATGAGCAGGAGCACATCCCAGTTTGGTGGGAATGAGCAGGAGCACATCCCACTGTGATGGGAATGAACAGGAGCACATCCCAGTTTGGTGGGAATGAACAGGAGCACATCCCAGTTTGGTGGGAATGAGCAGGAGCACATCCCAGTTTGGTGGGAATGAGCAGGAGCACATCCCACTGTGATGGGAATGAACAAGAGCACATCCCAGTTTGGTGGGAATGAACAGGAGCACATCCCACTGTGATGGGAATGAACAGGAGCACATCCCAGTTTGGTGGGAATGAGCGGGAGCACATCCCAGTTTGGTGGGAATGAACAGGAGCACATCCCACTGTGATGGGAATGAACAAGAGCACATCCCAGTTTGGTGGGAATGAACAGGAGCACATCCCAGTTTGGTGGGAATGAGCGGGAGCACATCCCAGTTTGGTGGGAATGAACAGGAGCACATCCCAGTTTGGTGGGAATGAACAGGAGCACTTTGCTCACCTCTGAAGCCGTTCCCATTGCCACTGGAGCAGGCAGGGGAGGGGGAGCCCTGGGGTCTGATGACAGGAGCAAAGGCACTCTTCTGTTTGACTGCAGGGAACACTGAGGAGGAGAACGGGAGGATGGAAGAAGTGCTGGAGGAGCCGACTGTTGGACTTGAAGACATCACTGCCAAAGAAAAAAAAGGAATTTCTTGTCAGAAATTCGGTAAAACTGTTCCAAGAATCCATTGTCTGATTCCTTATTTTACCTCTCAAAGGTCTCATTCTCTCAGTGAGTATAATTAGAGTAAGTCTGAAGTAGAGAGGGACCTAAACTAAATAGTTCAAAAAAAAATTAGGGGTGAGGGTGCCAGAAAATTGAAAATCATCACGGCAAAACCAGAGTCAATAGGAACTGTAATGTCCTGTCCACTCAGTGTCCTTGGAATCTGGAAAGGTTGGCAAATCCTGAGTCTTCCCCAGTTTTTTAAAAATTAATTTTCCTTGGTTTCAAGCTGCTGCTTAATTTTACTCTAAATAAGCTACTTTTTAAAAAAGTGCCTTGCAAGAATAAAGCCCCTTTCCATATATATATCTACAATAACTTTCATCTATATCTACAATAACTAGTCCAGGAGCTGTTTGCTGAGCTTCTAGAACAATATCAGCCGTTCCTCAGCAAAAGGAGGAATAAATAACAATATTTCATGTGAATTCCCAGGTCTCTCGGTAGTATTAGTTTGAAAGCACAATAACACAAGAGAGACCTGGTCCTTTCCTTCTGAAAAGCTCCAGAAGAGGGAATAGTAGTAGTAGTAGTAGTAATAATAATAATAATAATCATCATCATCATCATCATCATAGAAGAAGGAGAAGTTTAGCTCTTCATCCTGTTTATATATATACATATGTAACACATATATAATTATTTACTTACATCATAGCTGGTGGTGTATACTTTTTTTTTGTTTGTTTTTCACACATTCCCTAGACAAAGGGAAATCAAGGTATGGAAGGAAAAGTGGCTGTTCATAGTAAAACAAGCAGAAATTGAGAGATTAATTCTACTATATGTTATATTTCTGGTTATGAAGTTAATATGGTTTCACAGGAAATTAATCCCCAATTCAGCTCTCAGGTATTGATAATGCCTTCAAACTCATAAAGATTATTTCAGAGTGGCTTTTACCCAGGATTTGCCAAGTCTCTGTGCTAAAAGCAGTGGCTACTCGCTTAATAAAGCTGCAAATTGCACCTCATTTCCCACAGTGGCGTTGCCACTCAGGAATCTGCATAAGGATAAAAAAATGGAGGAAAATAAAGTTCAATACTCAAAAAATGGGAGCCTTCTGTAGCTGGTACCCAAAGACATTCAGCCCTAAAGAGAGCCTTTGGTTGGGTGTGCCCTGAACCATTTGGGGTTTCTGGGGCAGGGGGGCAGATCCTTGCCAAGGAGAGCCTTTGTCTGAGTGTGCCCTGAACCATTTGATGTTTCTGGGGCAGATCCCTGCCAAGGAGAGCTTTTGCCTGGGTGTGCCCTGATCCATTTGGTGTCTCTGGGGCACGACAGCCTTTGGCTGGAAGTGACCAGAAACATTTGGGGTTTCTGGGGCAGATCCTTGCCAAGGAGAGCCTTTGGCTGGGTGTTCTGATCCATTTGGGGTTTCTGGGGCAGGGGGGGAGCCTTTGGCTGGGTGCTCCCTGATCCATTTGGGGTTTCTAGGGCAGGGGGGCCTTTGGCTGGAAGTGACCAGAAACATTTGGGGTTTCTGGGGCAGGGGGGCCTTTGGCCGGCTGTTCCCTGATCCATTTGGGGTTTCTGGGGCAGGGCACATAGATCAGGGTGAGCAGGGCCGTACATCCGTAGGGGGAGCCGCTCGGGGAACCGTTGATGAAGCCGGGCGAGCCAGGCACGCCCAGGTTGCCCATGGGCACGTTGCTGTAGCCGTTCATGCTGCTGCTGGACGTGCTGTAGCTGGACTGCTGCGGGGTGGAGCTGGACGAGTAGCCCCGGGGGGAGATGCTGCTGGTGTTACGGATGTAACCTGGAAATAAAGCACATTTCAGAACACCTGAGTGACTCAAAACTCCCTCCTGCACATCCTCGCCTTTAATAAATGCCATTGAAATCCAGATTATTTAAAAGGTTTAGGCAACACCAACAAATTCAGTGGTTTCTCCTGCAGTTAAAGTTCTGAACCAACTTTTTGAAGTGATCCAATGTACATTTTCCAAATAAAATTTGATTTATTAAAATTTTTAATTCATTCAAAGACCTGGACAACAGTGTGTGTGCTTATGTTTACCTGTGGTAGAATTTATAATATATGGGATTTTCTACCTTTGAATTAGGGAGGATTTACTCTTCAAATTACTGTTGAATTGTTAAATTACAGATAAATTACAGATAAAGCAAGTACATTAGTGAGGGGAAATGATAACCCATATAAAGTTTGTAGTTTAACTTTTAATTTCCTCTACTTGGGAGAAAGAATAAACTGGATAAGTAAAGCCCATTTTTATTGTATTAAAAAATGCTAACAAATATTTGAGATACAAAATTTTTACCCTTATTTATCCCAATTTAGCCCTTTTTTACTCCAAAAAGACAGTTAAAAATGATAGCTACCAGCATGAAAGGACAAAATCATTATTCCAGCTGCAAAAGGGTCTTTCCATGAAAAAACTTTCATTAGAGGGACTGATACAATAATTACATTAAGAGTAGTCACTATTTAGATATAATATTTAGGTATATCAAGTCAGGTATTTTCTGCTCATTTACATTATGAGGTTCTAATTCAGGGCTGGTAAGACCTTGAAAAAAATGAACAAGATTATCTACATGATGGATTTTAACTGGACAGATAGAAAATTAACTTTAAACGACCTGGGTTTGCTGTCTTAGAGTGTTAAACACAGCCACTTATTGAGATCAACAACAGACTGTGTGTGCTAAAAATCAAAATATTCAGGACGCAGAAAAGTTGATCATTCTTTCAATGAAAATTCTTTAAAAATTTTTTTTTCAGTGTTAATACATTATTTTATGGGTTGTTTTCCTCACAATTAATAGTGTATCCGGACTAAATGTAATATATACAATATATGAATGTTGGTAAAATTAACACTGAAGCAGCTGCCTTAAAAACAAAAAAAAAATGAACATTTCCCACCTCTGTGTGAGGTTTTTTCCAGCTGCTGCCATTGCTGTTTGTGAAAACAGAGATATCATCAAAAAATTTATATTTTAAGGGGGACAGGGAGGGAATTCAGGGGTGAGTTGGTATCAAAAGTAATCAAAAATTATTTCAGATGAGACACAGGGGCAGCACCACCATTTGTGATGCCCAGTGTGGGAATCTATAAAATCAGAGGGTTTTAGGAAAGCTGCAAAAGGCAGAATGGTGATTAGAGCTAAGCAGTAGCCATGAGATTGGTCAGCAGAAAATTATGTAAGGAGTAGAAAAGGAGTAGAAAAGTAAGGACAAATAGAACAATGGTCTGTGTATTAACTCTTGGCTAGAATAACTCCTGAAGCTACAGAAAAGTTTATCTGGAGAGATATTAGGGAGTTCTAAGCTTAATAATGGAGCTCTGTGCATTGTGTTTAAGGCTTACAAGCAGGGATTGTATTTGAAATAAGCAGGCATTGTTTAATCAAAGGTACCTGTGCTTATAGTGATTGGATAGAACCACTGTCAATGTGCTTTTGCTTTGTGTGATTGGTCAAAAAACTCTTAAAGTGAGTTGTAACATGAAGTTCTTTGTCTGCTGCCTGGGATATGAGCTGCTGGCATTTTCCCATTGTCATAACCATGGAATGAGGCTGATGCTGGAAAATAAAACGGCTTGAGAGGTGTCCAACAGCAACCCCATCCCACTGGTGATTTGTACAGAGACCCCCAGCTAGCAATACCCCGAGTTAAAGGCACCGCTGGGCACAGGGAGAGGTTGGAAATCAGATCCAGGGAAAAGCGATTGGGAAGGAGAGGTTGGAAATTGGATCCGGAAAGAGCAACTGGGAAGGTGACTGGGTTGGGGTTTCCAGCTCCGGGGAACGCTCCGGGGCTCACCCTGGTTGTTGCCCTGTGCCGACTCAGAGATGCTGACGCCCAGCTGGCTGCCGTAGGAGTTGATGCCCATCATGGAGCTGTGGGCAGGGGAGCTGGGCAGCGCGGGGATCTGCGCGGGGTTGCGGGGCACACTGTACAGCGCCTCGGCGATGTCAGCCGCACGCTTCAGGATCAGCTCCTGCCAAGGAACCAACGGGGCACAGCTCAGGCAGGATCGGAGCAGTGGGAACCTCCTGGGAACCTCCTGAGAACCTCCTGGGAACCCCCCAGGAGCCTCTTGGGAACCCCCAGGAACCCCCTGGGAACCCCCTGGGAACCCCCCGGGGCCGGGCTGCACCACCCCACCCCTGCAGCCTGACCTGGTTGTTGTGGGGCGTCCCGTACAGGGCCTCGACCAGGTCAGCAGCTCTTTTCAGAAGCATCTCCTGTGGGGCACA
>NW_005054514.1:642721-648029 GCF_000277835.1 Geospiza fortis
GGAATGGAATAGAATAGAATAGAATAGAATAGAATAGAATAGAATAGAATAGAATAGAATAGAATAGAATAGAATAGAATAGAATAGAATAGAATAGTTAAATAAATAAAACTAATAATCTCTCAAGTGACTCCAGTATTTGTGTGTGGTCACTGAAGCCCGGGTGCTTTCAGGTGCTGTGTTCAGGTGTTATTTGCCAGGTACCAGAGGAATTTAAGCCCTCCCAGTGGGTCAGAGCAGCCCCCCAAAGCACGAGTCCCTTCGGAGCCAGCAGGAGCCGATCCCTGGCTCGGCCGAGCCGAGTGCGGGGCTCCTCCATGACCCGGAGCTCTCCAGAGTCCTGAACCTGCTCCACCTCTGCCGCGCCAGAAACGGAGACAAACCCCAGACATCCCTGCTCCCCCGGGGATTTCAATGGATCCCTTTGCATGGACACACGAACGTGTGTAGGATTCAGTGCATCCCTTTGCATGGACGCACGAACGTGTGTAGGATTCAGTGCATCCCTTTGCATGGGCACACGAACGTGTGTAGGATTCAGTGCATCCCTTTGCATGGACACACGAACGTGTGTAGGATTCAGTGCATCCCTTTGCATGGGCATATGAACGTGTGTAGGATTCAGTGCATCCCTTTGCATGGACACATGAACGTGTGTAGGATTCAGTGCATCCCTTTGCATGGGCATATGAACGTGTGTAGGATTCAGTGCATCCCTTTGCATGGACACAGCATTTGGGCTCAGGGATGTGCCATCAGGGATAGGGCAGAGCACAAGAACAATGAAGTGGGAACGTTCACTGGACTCAATTTAGCAGCAAAATTACACAGAGACTGTTTGAACTCTGACATACAAAAATCACTGTGGGTTTCACACAGTCCCATTCTTGCCAGATTTACAACTAATTGGTGAATTCTGATGTGATTGTCATTTAAGATATAATTGTGTCTCTTTTATGACTAGAAGTGAAAAAACACATTTGGTGGGCTGAGTGAAATGCTTAAAGTTATTTTACCTTAGCTAATCTTTCAGGGTCCCCAGGATGTCTTGGGATGACCTTCTGCAGTCTTTGGAAGCCGTAATCTATGGTAGGTTCATTTAAAGCTGGAAAGAAAACATCAAACCCCACCACATTATATGACTGTATCTAAACATGTATTTTTATATGGCTCTGTCTCAATAGGGCAACAAAGAAATCATGACTTCTGCATGTAAAACTGTTCCTATCTCCCTGGCTGACTTATCGTCTTCTATCAAGTGCTGAATGAATAATTTGCAAGATGCAGCAGCACTGTCACAAAATACTCCTCTAAGGATGAATGTTTCACCTGGACAAAACCATGACAGCAATAAAGCAAATTATGAGACAAATACACACCAGAACAGGTCTTCTCCTGCTGGTTACAGAGCCAGAAATCAGACAGCCCTGTTTGCTCCTCTAATAAACACATTCCACACACGCCCCCAATGTTTTGCAGTCCTGAAGTAGGGCACAGCTATTCATTAGACACATTCCCTTCCCCACTTGTGTGTTCTGCATACACTGCCACTTCCCTGTAATGATCTTAATCTCTGGTGGATAAACCAGGATATTTTGACCCAGATCCTCAGTTAGCAATAGCTGGCAGAGCCCTACTGGCATCGCTGATGATTTCAGAAAACTTCAGACACTTTCCTGGTCTCTGCTAGGAAATAGCAGCAATAACACTGGAATTTCTGATTATTCAAACTCCAATTTAAATTGGTGCAGAACCCAAAAGTCAGCTTGCAGCATTCTGTGTGCTCGGGCTCTGCCTGCCTCCAACACCTCAGCAGTGCCACTGAGCACCAGCACAGTTACAGGGATGCTTTTCTTTGAATTCCCTCATTCTTCAGAATGCACATTTTAACACAAATGACACATTCATGCTGAGGATTCTGTGAAGAATTTCATGACACATTTAATAAGTAACATATGTAAGTCCTTTAGCACTACCCTCAGTCAGTGCTGGCTTAGACCTTTTTGTACCATTTGTGGTTCTTTTGGGAGGGAATTTTTTTTTTAAATAACTGGCACTGGCACAGCTGAAAACCCCTGATTACAAGAGACGCTGATGGTTCTTATTGAATGATCCAAAATATCCTGAGCACCTCACAGGAGAACCACAGGAGCACCGGGAGAAGAACCCAGCACGTGAGACAAACTTTTACACTGATCCAGGTTCCCTGTTTGTCCCTGTCTGCCTTTGGTATAACGACATGAAGGTAAAAGGTCACATTCTCCACTGAGATACATTTTATATTTACTTTTTATTAAATAATTATGGCATGGCATGAAGTTTAAATATTACAGGAGATAATCAAGTGGGAATTGAGCAGAGAAAACCCAGACCTGAGAATTTAGTCTTGGCTATACTTAGACTGCCTTTGCTCTCCACTGGGAGCCATTCTGGTTTGCTCAAGGAGTTTAATAATACACATTTCAACAGCCACAGAATCTACATCCCGTTTGGGAAGAGGAGTTTTTGGGGGGTGGGCTATTTTGCCAATAATCCTGAGAATTAGAGGCCAATTGTCTCAAGAGCCTAAACATCATTATGTGGCATTTCTCTTCTTGATCACAAATCTATTCATTTAAGTGATATATCTAAAGCTAAAGAAATGTGAAATATATAGGCATTCAAACATGTGAAATATACAGGGATTCAAATATATATAAAGTTACTAAAAATAGCTAGTGGGAATATGCAAAATGCTAATTCAGGAAGAAGAAGCTGGCTATTATTCAACAAACATTTTTCCAGTGGATTGACATGGACAGTTTCCTCCTGATAGATCAACAGCAGCAAATCATTTCCCAACAATGCTGAATTGTTCACAGGACTCAGCCATCCTGAATCAATGTGTACATTATGTCTTTCAGCACAAAGGTTTTCTGTACAGCCTGCAACAAAATTGCCCACTACTGGTTTTACTCATTAATGGAACAAAAATATCTCTGTTGTGAAATCCTGTGAAAAACCAGTACCAAGTATTTGGAGGAGTAAATTACACCTTCCAAAGTGGAGGCCAAAGATGAAGAATCCACCAGCAAGTTTAAGCAGCTTCCCAGCAATTCCACTTCCACTGAGGTAAGAGCTGCTGGGTCAGGAGTGATTTATCTGTGTGTTACATAGAAATATGCTGGAATTATATCCAAATGCTTTGGGGGTCATGGATTCAGGGACCATAAAGGGGTCTGACACACAAGCAGGATGTTCATTGTTTCCTAGAAATCAGATATCTGAAATGAAACCCCTCAGAAAATGGACTCAGGTACAAAATCCCTTTGGCAAACCTCAAATCCAGAGTTTCACGCTTAAGGGGTCTCTTTAACTTCCCAAAACAGTTTAAAAAACTGGGCATGGCATGATATAATTTATGCACAAAAAGAGAAGCCACCTAGGGAATAAGCTAAATTATCAGTGAGCCTGTAAACCTCTCCCTATGACTGTTTTAACAACAGATTTGTTGTATAAGAGTAGGGACAGATCTAAATGTGTCACCAACTACCTGACTTTGTTTATGTGAGGCTCAGAGTCTGGACAGTGCTCCCTCTCTGATGTTCTTTACCCCTCAAAACCTGTGTTTTTATCTTAAACACAGCTATTCTGACTTGCTGGAATAGGAGGGGAAGGAGAACTCTCACAGCTGAGCAAGTTCTTCCATGGCACGTGGCTGCATCTGCCCCTCTCTGCAGGGCCTGGCTGTGACCCCCTCTCAGCACAGTGCAGACACTGGAAGGGGTCACTGTCCCACCATCCATCCCAGCATATCAGACTGCTGCAGGAGGAGGGTCATGATCTGCCCTGAGTGGCAGCAGCCTCTGCTGGTCTCACCCTGGGACATCTGGGAAAGGGCCACCTCCAAGGGCCTCAGCACAGCCCTGCAGCTTGCCTTGGACTCACCCCACAAAGCACAGCACAGGGAAAACAGGAGAATCAAAGTCTGGATATCTCTAGAAATCTCCTAAACCCGTAAAGCTGCGGCAGAGGGAGAGCAGTTTTTGCAGTGGGCTGCCCAACCTTTAAGGTGTTAACAGAGAAAAGGCACCTGTGGCATCAAAGTTTGAATCATGGAACGGTTTGGGTTGGAAGGGACCTTAAAAATCATCTTGTTCTACCCTGCTGCCATGGGCAGTCACACCTTCCACTAGTCCTGGATGCTCCAAGCCCTGTCCAACCTGGCATTGGACACTCCCAGGGATGGGGCAGGCACAGCTTCTCTGGGCAACCTGTGCCAGGTCCTCACCACTCCCAATGGGAGGAATCTCTTCAGTAAATCTCACCTAAATTTGCCCTCTTTCAGTTTGAACCCATTACTCCTTGTCCTGTCACTACAGTTCTTGATGAAGGGTCTCCCTCTGGTTTTCCTGTCAGTCCCCTCAGATCCTGGAATTCTCTATTTCCCCATGTTTCTCACAGGCTAAAGCAGTGACAGCAGGAAATGCTTTGTCACCTCAGCTTTTTATATCCAAAGGAACCCACTCTTCCAATTTATAGAGCTCTCTGCATCCTTGTAAGTGTTGTTTCCCACAAGCAGAAAACAAGAGGTCCAGTCTCCTTACAAGATTTAGCAAACCAGCACCTTCCCATCTCTGGATCCTGGCACGGAGGCTGATACAGCACAACCCAGAGCCCAGCCTCTCCCAGAGATGATTTTATATTGCTTTGCTCTGACAAGGTAACCCCTGGAGGATTTCTGCTCAGCAAGGAAAATTATGTTCCAAATCTCCCTGATATACACATTTCCAGGTTAGCACCTCTGTGACAAAGTAAATGCAGAGCTGTGATCAAAGCTGAACTAGGAAAGCCTACAAGACGTGCCCTCAGCTGGCATAAACTGGTGTGTTATTAAAGCCAAGGGAGCTATAATGGAACCACTTACAGCAGCAAAGAATTTGAATTTGTGTCGTATTAAAAGCAGAATATGAGGCTACAGCAAGATTAGCAGCAGAGAACAAATGTCTTTTTATTCCAGGTGCAGCTGATGAAAGGAAAGCAATTCAGAACAGGGGTGTGTGTGCAACCTGTATCCTCACCAGATGAAGGCACACACAGGGACTAAGTGCTTGGGTGTGGTTGTGGGATCTCATCCTGTTGAGATTTTTACCTCATGTTGTAGTGTGAAGCAATGTCCTGTCTTAGCTATCCCAGTTCCTCCCAGGTGTAGTAATACCTTTCCCCTTCCCCTCTCCCTGCCTCCTGCTGAGAGCTGTCCATCAATCTCAGAAGGTCAGCAAGGCCGTCGTCTGATAGGTGAAGTTCAAAAGATGCCTCTCAGCCCTGG
>NW_005054514.1:648072-662324 GCF_000277835.1 Geospiza fortis
ACATTCAGAGGCCTGCGTGCCCAGGAATAAACTCTGGATTATGACCCCCTAGCCGGATCCATCTCCTTTTCCTCTTTGCCTCGCCTAAAGCTTCTTCCTCAGACGTCAAGCCTGAGTTCCTATTGCCTGGACTTGTTCCAAGAGCCAGCTGCAGCATACAACTAACCAAAGGTATCTCTGGGGTGAAACACCACAGCTGCCGCCTTTGGTCAAGCAGCGAGGGCCAGACAAGCCCAGGTACGTTCCACCCGGTAATATTGGGATTCTATTCCAACAACCTCAGATGCTTTTAGAGAGGGTTTTGACCTCAGACCATGGTGGACAGTACACCCAGGGGGGGTGCCTAGTTGGGCCACTGTGGGAACTGTGGGTTCCTGGGAGCCAGTATGCTGACAGGACTATCCTACATTGGGTAAGTTTCCAGTTCTTTATGTCTGTTGGTTCAGCACATTTTTCTTAGAGGGTCATGTTCTGGGTTCATGTTTGGGATGGGACCTTTGCCCTCAGATGCCCCCATGGCTGGCTGTGTTTGGCCTGCCCACGAGTCCGTGGAATCTGCCTCTGTAACCTGTGGTTGTCACCTTTTGCTATTTTCACTATTAAAGTTTTATTTTCTAGGCTAATCCATCGATCCCATTCCTCATTTTTAGCCAGCTTCTCCCAGCCAAGCCAACCAAGGAGATCACAGTGAGCATCCAGCTCCTTATGTGGTGATTTAAAAACAGGCTTTTATCTCTCACTTGAAGTATTTAATCTTGTACTTCAGCTGCTAAAGTTGGTTCAGCCACTGCCATTCCCCTCCAGCGAGCCATTTGTCTGGGTTTTTGCTGTACTCCCCAGCACATCAATCCATGTCTACAGAACCCTGCTGGCTTCACCCTGACAGGAAGTTTTCCATGTGGGAACCCTATGGAAAAGTCCACACGTCCCATTTCAGTGAGGAGAGGAGGCTGATGGCCAGGTTGCAGCACCCCTGAGTGAGAGCACTTGGGAATGGAAACACTGAGAGCCCCAGAAGTGCAGCAGTGCCAGCACAGCACACTTTGCACAAGCCCAACATGAAGACACATTACAGGACACAATGAGCTCTCACAACAGCCTCACTGTGCCAGTTAGATTTACCCTTGAAATGCATAGCTAATTTTTATATTAATCTTTCCAAGAGTTTCAAACAATCTTAGTGTGACTCCTTCAAAAAAAAGAAGAAAAAAAAAAAAGAAAGAAAAGCTCAAATATAATCAGGCTGAATGTAAATATTTGGTTGTATATTCTGTAGGCAGACCCATGTTGTGACAGCAGTTGGGAAAAATATTAATGTGGAGTAAAAATGCCTTATGAAACCTCCTCCTTACACCCCCAAATGTCACCACTTGGATGAGCAACAGGGTAAATTAATTAATGGTATTAATTAATTAATCAAACCAATACCAATCACCGACACAGCTCCTGCACCCCAAATCCCAGGCACCCACCTGTGTAAATGAACCTGCCTGGTGCTCCTTTGCAGAACTGTTTGGATTTGTAGGACAATGTCACCTCCACCACGCCGGGGATGTGCCGAGGAGGTGTCTGCACACGGATGGCGTGAGGTGTGATCAGCTGGGAACAGCAACAGGACAGCACCATCAGGGCTCTGCTCTATCCTTTCACTTCACCAGTAAATTACAGAAAAGTTTGGGTTGGAAGGAGCCTAAAGACCACCCAGTCCCACCCCCAGTGAACAATTCCCCTATCCCAGATTTCTCCAAGTCCTGTTCAACCTTGCACGTTTCCAGGGATGCAGCAGCCACAGCTCCTCTGGGCTACCTGTACCAGGGCCTCACCATCAAAAATGTCATCCTCGTTTCCAAGTCTACCCTTGTTCACTTTAAAACCATTCCCCCTTGTCCTGCCATCACAGGCCTCAGTAAAAACTATTTTTAAAAAAATTATCACTATAGATCAGCAGAGGGATACACCTAGCTTAGATCCTCACCGCCAGGGAGAGGATCACACATTTTAGGATGAATTGTCATCAAGAAACTTGTATGGTTAGGTTCATTGGTTAATTGATGGCTTATTCCTGGGCTCAGATGGATTTTTTTTCTTCTCCCCAAATTTAAACCCTTTCTTTATTTCTTTACCTTTGCTTATGTAAATAAACCTGTGTAAATAATAAACCCTGTGGAAAAATTGGTAGAGTAACATTCATCAAGTTCATCAGTGGGTAAAAAAAAGATATGGGATTATCAAATGTCTCCTTCAACTCATACCAGGAGACAATTTCTAATAATTTCTTTGATTTTATAGACACCTAGAATGGTTCAGTTCCATTCTGGTTATCATTCAATAATATCACAGATCAAGGAAAACACATTCTGTAAACTCCGTTCACACAGGTTTCTGTGTCCCACCTCATACAGCACCATGGAACAGGAATAGGAATTAACCCCATTCCTCCTCAGAAAAGGGAAGTCTCCCCAGCTCAGGCGCAGAGGGGCAGCTGTACCCACCTCACTCCACACCAACATGGTCCCAAACACCACCTGCAGCCCATCGAAGAAGTTGTCCCCGATGATGATCACCATGGCTCCCCCCGTGGTCCACCCCTCACTTGGGCTGATGGCTTTGATGCAGGGTGTGGCTGCACAGAACAAAAAACCATCAAAACAGCTCTTTAAGGTGTCTTTTTTCATCCCCCCAACTGCTTTGAGGCCTGGGTGTAAATCTCTGGAGCAGTTCCTGTAAGTATCAAACATCCCAAGTAATGCAAAACCTGCATCACTGGTGGAGAGCAGCTCCACCCATCCACACCTGGGAATTCCTGAATTCCCACTGCTATCAGAGGCCTAGGACAAGTCCCTTCCAGCCATTCACCCATGAAGGCTTCTCACCACTCCACAAACCCCAGTATGTTGAGAAATAAATAAATAAATAAATAAATAAATAAATAAATAAATTAGTGTTTTCTGCCTTGCAAGTGTTAATTACTTGCCTATTCATTACTGGCACTTAACATCGTGTCATTAAAGCCTAATAGGCCAACTGTAGTGGGTGTAAAAATGAAATGCTTAAATGATTGTGCAGAGACTGCTTAAAAAAACAAAATAATACCCACTGATTAGCATATGATCCCACAGACACAAACCCTTTGGAAAAAAAGCTACAGTCACATTCATTACATTTATCAGTGGGTGAAAGAAGATATGGGAATATCAAATGTCTCCTCCAATTCATATCAGGAGATAATTTCTAATAATTTTCCTGATTTTATACACCTTTTTTTTTTTATTTCTCTCTTCCATATGTTCAAGGCCTATGGACTATGCATCCCATCAGGAACCCAATATGGTTTCCAGGCCATAACCAAAGTCAATCCATCACTCCATTCCCAATGTTGACAGGGTCAGAGGTGGAGGGGAACTTTGGCAGTGCTCCAAAAACATGAGACTCCTTTGAACAGCCAGTCAATCACATCCAATCAGTCAAGGAAAAACTGGATGGCTTCCTAGGCTAGGAATCCTGGGATTTTCCTTCTACCATTTCACTGCCCGCTGGGGGAGAATTAACACCACTCCGAATTCTTTACTGATTCAATCATTTTCTTCCAGTTCATTAATTCTTCTTTTAGGTTGATACAGGGCACAGTTAAGAAGTGGGGCAGCAAAACATTATAATGAAATAATATCCTTGCTTGTCTTTTCTACTAACATCACCAGCTCTTCTCACTTTCAGTGGCTGCAGGTGAGGGAAAAGCAGGCACTGATAGCACTTTCCAGCATTTTCCATCCATTTTTGAGCACGGTCTGCGTGAGGGAGGTGGAATGTTTCGGGAACGAAGAGCGAGAGGAGGGGCTGAACGTTTTGAAATTTAACAGATACAAGAATTTGTAATTGCTTGAATACAGTCCCCAACCCATCCTGGAGCTGGCCATGAGTCTGGCTTAGCCAAACAAACTCACATCAATTAGTGTCAGCTCCCTCTGCGCATCGTTAGGCTCCGTGTACAGTTTGTTTAAGGGAACCAGTGACACTTTTTCATACACATCTTGTGCTGGAACGTCTCTGTTTAACTAAGATGTCATCTTGCCTAATTTGCCTGAAATCAAATCTATCCCAGCTGAATGAGAGGGCTGAAATTTAGATAATACTTAGTGTTTCTGTGTTTTTCATCTTTGCAGTACACACTAATTAATAAATTGCAGGGGGATGGGGAGTCAGTCCCTTAGATGTGAGCAGGATCATATTTTGCATGCAGTAGACACTGTTTTCCTGCCTCTGCCTTTCCCAACCCCCCTGAGGCTCTGCAATTCCCCCTTAGCTCTCCTTCCCTCCTGAAAACAAACAGAATGGAAGAATGGGTAATTTCTGCTCTGCTCTCCAGACAAAACTCCCACCTTCTGAGGGGTCGAGTCTTCTTGCTCTCCGCCCGTGCTTGGAGTTGTTGTGCACAAACATGTTGTCAGACACTGCCAGCACGTGCCCATCCACGTTCACTGTCGTTGATAGTACCACCTGGACATTTAGAAAGAGAAGGAAAAAATAGCCAGGTAAAAAATTTATTTGAAATTCAACTTGTTAAAGATTAATTATTCAGTTCAGCTAAACTTTACACCCTTGTTTTGTAAAATGGCAGCACACCCTGCAGGGGTTTAAGAAGGGGAAAAATATTTTCACCCTTCATTCAGTGCATTAATTGCATTTAACACAGCATCCTGTGGGCTGTATAGAAGCCTCACTGTAAAATGACCCAGCTCCTGCAGGATGGAAACTTCATGAAATCAGGACCTAATATCATGCCTGGGTTTCATATGTGAGTGCATGGTGCCTCCTGAAAAATTATCTGAGCCTTAACGCCCCAAACCAAGCAGCAGGTTTTAAACATCAACCTCCATGACTGGGCTCCAATCTGAATTCTTAGAGGAAATAACTGTATATATTAATTAATCCCACTTTAGTTTTTACAGTATCTAAAGCTCTAAATCCCATCAATCCACATAAAGATGTGTGACTTCAAACCACAAACTTTTGGGAAAAAACTGTGTTTTAACTCCTAAAAGAAGATGCCCTCTGCCTGAGTGGTTTTGAACATTAGCTGGTGTAAATGAGCTTAATTCCATCCCACTGCCACACCTACAGTAATGCACAGCCATGGAGAGTCAAACCCTGCATGTGTTCATGGATTTTCACAGCCTCAGATGTCACAGCTGATGTAAGAGAACATCAAGCTCTAATTATTGATAAAACTCTATCCAGCACAGAGCAGGGGAGACCTTGTCCTCCCCAGGCTTAGGCGAGCTTAAAGAATACTTTCTTTCTCAAGACAACTCTAATTCATTCCAAAAGGCTCTTGTCATCCTGTACTCTTATACTTCTCAAGCATTCTTGTCACAGAATGTGTTACTTTTGTGTGCCAACTGATTTCCTCATTCCCATTAGGGTGGGGTGTGACTCCATCCAAAGGGAACGTTTCCCGCATGACATAGCTGAGCCCACTCAGATGCACTTCATTATTTTCCCTTCAACAATGGAAATAAATTTTAGTCTCTCACTGGCCAGCCCAGAACACACTGTGGCAAAGGGGAATAGGCCTGAATTATTCCAGTGTCTGAAATATTTACGACAAGTGTTTAAATTGCAACCAAATGTAAATAAAAAGTGTGTCTTGTATATACAGTTACACTATGGAATAGAGACATCTCTGAGCTCACTTACACGAGTGGGATAAATGCACACCCACCTGCTCCCAGGGAGAGAATAGAGGCAGACTTCAAGTGTTCACACAGAGAATAGAGTCATGGAATGTCCTGAGTGGAGAAGGGACTCACTGGGATCATCCAGTCCAGCTCCTGGCCCCGCACAGACACCCCAAAATCCCACCCAGGGCATCCCTGGAGCAGTGTCCAAACTCTCCTGGAGCTCTGGCAGCCTCGGGGCCATGCCAATTCCCTGGGCAGCCTGGGCAGTGCCAGCAGCCTCTGCGGGAAGAGCCTTTCCCAAAATCCAACCTTTCCCAAAATCCAACCTTTCCCTGACCACCAACCTTTTTCTGGTCTCCAGCCTGACCCTCCCTGGCACAGCTCCAGCTGTTCCCTGGGTCCTGTCCCAGAGCAGAGGTCAGTGTTGGAATCTCCATTTGGGTTGCGCACAACACAAGAGCCACATTTTGGTAGGAGATGTAGAGACCCCCAGAGTAACGGCAAGAACCAGTCCAGAAGACAAGTGCTGAGCATCCTCTGCTCCCTGAGCCAGCAGAGATGAACTTCTAGACCTCTCTCCATGTGTGGTTCCATTTTTATCCACCTCTCCCATCCATGACAGGAGGGCCAGAGCCACTTGGCCTGTCACAGGCTGGGACCCAGTGTGAATAAACAGAGCATTCTCATGGACAGGACAAGATGCAAAGTTCAGATCTGGAGCAGAACCTTCTCAAAGTTTGGGACCTTTTTTGCTGTAACCTGAATTTTAGTAGAGACCTTTGTCATTGCTACACCACCACCACCCAACTCCTCATCCATGGCGTGGAGAAAGGACATGTGAGAACATGGACATCAAAATGACTGAATTTCTTCACTTTGCCCCAGCTGTTCCCTCTTGCCTGATGGAGATCACAATACAATTGTTTTATTCGGGAGATTAAAAGCCAATGTTTTATGGATAAAAGGAGGAGGAATGTGCATTCCACCATGGTCTCTAACTCCCAGGCCCTTCCTTTTCACAAGCCAACTGCTTTCCCCCAGTGAGTATTTCCTGGGTCATGAAGGGTGACCCTTTCCATCTGGAATCAATCAGTCAACTCCTGACAACTTCCTGAAACACCTCACTCCATTTCCTGTTCTCTCCCCCTTCCCTCTTTCCCCCTGGTTTGCTTCACTCTTCAAAACTGCAGGCCACAGCAGCTTAATGTTAGAGGGTCAGACACAGTTAGACTCCAAAACACTACACAAGAACACCTTTGACCTTCAAAAATCTTTACATCTTAGCTAAACAAATCAAGGTCAACATTTCTTACCATTACCTTGTTAACCATTTCTATGCACTTTTCCCAATACCCTCCTGCACACGTATTTATCAACAACACTTGTTCTCCCAATGTCGTAAAATAGTCCAAGCCCTTTTTAAAAAACCCTGTATTTAGTGCTGATGAAAGGTGATGTGCAAACTTCCCTGGAGATTTAAATTCTGACTTCTGCCCACAGCACCGGCAAATGGTTCTGGTGAGCTTTTCTTTTCCTGCCCTGGTGGCACCACTTCTTGTGCATAATTTGGCTTCTTTCCCTATTCTCTGTGGATGATCTTTTACCTAACACCATTTGTTAATGCAAAATTTAATCTAAAGGGAATGATCTGAGAACAACAGAATAGGTCAGGTAGGCCGTGGGTTCTGGTAAGTGAGGCCGAGGGCCAAATTTTAGGCACAGACAGCCTAAAAATTTAAGATATTGTGCCACCCAAAAGCTGGACCAAACTGTCACCTCTGCTGAGGTTTCAGAGCACAGCAAGCAAGAAAGTAGAGAGGACAATGTGTTATTCCTTCATCCTTCCAAACACAGATCCCATGTCCCTCAGAACACCAGAGGAATTACAGGATTCTAAGCTGTTTTCACACTCCTTGAGGTTCTCCCTGCCAATCTGCAAAGGTCTTCTGATCAGCTGAGAGGCCACAGCCATAAAGCAGTGGTACCCCAGCAGTCCTGGGGAAATGCTGGAGCTGTATCCACATTATTTTTGTTTCCCAGGTGGATTTCTGTAATGCAATCCTCACTCAGAACCCACAGGGAGGGTTCACCTCCCGTGACATCCAGCCAAAGTGTCTTTAGCACTTTAAACTCGGCTTCTCTGAGCTCTACTGCCCCTCTTTCACCTCCCTGCGCAGCTCAGGGAGTTGTGTTTCTTTACAAACCTTCACCTGGGCACTACAAATTTCCCTCCCCCAGCTGTGTTATATCAGTATTTTTATATTCTAAAGTGTGCTGCTCTTCAAATCACAGATATGCGAATCCATTCACATCCTCAGATATAAAATCTGTATCAGTCACAGACACCTATTTAGACATATGGTACAAACATTCCAGGCATACAGGCATTTACTTACATGTAACATATCTCATCACTGTGTAAATGATCTCTCTCAAAAAATTCCTGTTACCATTCCAAGTGTGGAAAAAATTCTTTATGACATTGTACATCTGGAAACAATATTGCATTCCTGATGCACTTTCCCTTGTAACTCTCTAGTCACAGCACCATGTTATTTTAACTTTAAAAAAATCCTGCTATGAGGATTTTTATTATTATTGTTGTTATTGTTGTTATTATTATTATTATTATTATTATTATTATTATTATTATTATTGTTAATGTTATTTTCCAGCTGAGTGGAAGGAGATGTCAGGCCTCATCCTGCTGCCTGGACTTGGACAGGGCTCCCATTGATGTCAACAGGAATTTCGGTTGAGGGAGTAACACAGGAGGAGAGCCTGGATATGATGGGTTTGCCTCAGAGCTGGATTAGGAATAAGATAAACAATGTGGAAAATGCCAGCAGCCTCACTCTGCTCCAAACTTCCATGGAATTCTTTGGGAAATCCTCTCCAGGACCCTGATCCTGCAGACTGGGGGCTGACAGCAAACTGGGCACCCTACCTTCACCCCAGGGAAGCTGAAGGTTCTTGGGACACAGGCTTGGACACCACTCCTGGGTCACTGACACCTTGTCTCCTGCTGTTATCCACAAACTATGGAGCTGCTTTCCTAAAATCATTTGCAGCCATTTCCACCTTCTGCCTTTGACACTTGTCTTGTTTTAAAGCCTGGTGATGAGGGAATTTATGGCTCACAGCCTAAATTTATTCCTAGTCAGTTTATACTTAACATTAGCTTTAAAATTATTATTTCCCTTCCTGACCTTCCTGAGGGTAATTTCAGAGAGCAGTTCCACCCCTCCTCAGTGCAAGTATTTGAGCCAAGCTCTTGTCCAGCCCCTGTCCCCTTAATGACCCATTCCTGCACCTGTTCCAATGTCATTTTGCTCTCCTCTGGCTGTAGTTAATCCAGTGTATTGTACCCAAACAAGAATTCAGAGGGGTCCAACACAACAAATCTGCCTCCTTTCTGCTGGCAGTCTGAGACTGAGTGGATCTCATCTGTGGTTTGTTTTTAATGGATGAGACATCACTCTGGGAACTCTCCCTATGGATATTTTGGCCTTCAGATCTGAGCACATTAAGCTCCTTGAGTACTTTTTCTCTTGCAATTGAGTCAGTCCTTCCCTTACTTACTCAGAATATGAAATAACATCACCTTTTGTTGGGTCAGTCAGTACCCGATGAAGAAATCTGCCCCCTCCAGGAACAGGCCCAGGCTCTGCTGACAGCAGCTGCATTTGTTTTGCAATCTCTGCCTGGGAAATTAGTCCCCCATCATGATTGTTCCATGTAGCATTCACCTCTACCAGCAGCTCAGTGATCCCTGTCCGTATCCCAGCCTGACCATGGGGGTCTCTGGCACTTTCCTTCCCCATCAGCCTGAACAGGATTCCCATTTAGAGCAGTTATGTTTTATCCTTGCCATCCTTTTTGCTTCCTACAGCCTACATTCCTAACTCCCAATATCATCCCACCCTTCTTCATCATTTTCCATTTCCCTGAGTGCCACAGAGCCCTCAGAGCTCAGGATTAGAGCGAGCTGGGTGAAATCCCAGCCCCAGCCAGCTCTGCTCATGTGCCTGATGATGAACTGATCCAACCACTCCGAGGTCAGGAAGGAAACCTCCCCAGGGGTGCACCTTGTTATTTTTCCTTTCTCTTTCTCCCTAGAGCATCTAGAGGAGGAGGGGTACCTGTCAGGAAACATTCCATGTCATGTTTTCTGCTGAAAACAGAGGGCAGTTACTGACCTTTCTCATTTTGCTCCTAAAAAAGGACATTAGTTCAAAGCTGACCACTGTTAGAACCAATGTCTGCTGCCTGCTACCCCTCCCTAGCACTGCAGGACCTGTTTAATCACTGTTCTCCTGGAGGAAACAGAATTCCCAACCAACAGGAGCCTAATGTGTGAGCACCAGGTCTCAGCTGGAGCATTTCAGCTGAAGAGCCGCATCTCAATTCTACAGAATAATTGTCCCCCTTTACACACCACTCGTTACCATCAAAGTATCATTGGGCTTCAATCAAGTTCTGCAGGAGAATTCCTCATTAAATAGAGGGCATAGTTTTTGTGGGGTTTATTTTTATTTTAAGTTCCATTCCTGGGAGAATCCCTCACTGAGAACACAGCCCTGACTAACAATACCTCTGTAAACTCAATTTGCAGAGGAGCTGAACTCAAACCCTGTGTTTGAATAAGTAATTTTAGGATGATTTTTGCCTCAGTTTTCCACCCACCAGCTTTATTTGGAAATATTTTAATTCATAAATAACCAATATTTGTTTCAGTTAAATTCACAAGGACATACTGCTCAATCTCTGTGGGTTTTGGGCACCCATCAAGTAACTATGAAAGTACCCCTTAGTTCTAGAAATATTCCCTTTCCTTTAGTTCTAGAAAGAGTCTCTTTCTCTACTTTAGCCACTGACAGACATTGAAGCAGTGATTCACAATAAATCATGTTACTACAGGGGGAAAAAACCCTCACTAAAATAATGATCACACATTCCTTAACTTCTGATGTAAAACATAGTTTTCAACAGCACAAAATCATTGCATTTGGTTAAAAAAGGAAGGCAAGAGGATCACAAAGCAGCTGGTGTTTCTCTCCAAACTAAAGAATTATAGTAAAAAAACCACAACTCTTCAGGCATCTGGAGCTGCATTAAATTTACAACCCAATGTTAACGCAACCTTTCCTCCCCTTTCTCTCCCCACCCCCCCCCTTTTTAATGATACACATGAAACCTAACATTTAATTTATCTTAATATATTACTAGTATAGTATGAAATACCTAAATCTTGTAATGGCTCTGGAAGTGAGGCTGGGGCCAGGCTTGGACACTGGATCCCAGTGCCTTGGAGCTTTGGGGATGAGCCAAGCCAAGCCCAAACTGTGCAGCTTCACACCCATCTTTAATCAGAAGCATTAGCTTGATGCTTTTCCATCATGAGTAACCATTGCTCTGTGCTGGAAAACTCAGTAGGATGCATTGTAAGGCACTATTTCCACATCTCATATTTGTACTTGTGTCTCATCAACAAAGCCTCAGGTCTGGGCTTTCATTCAGGCTCCATTAAAGAGCAAAAACAGTTTTGGACAAGACCCTTTCAGGCCTGGGTTTCAGTAGTGATTTAAATAAGAACTTTGATAGAAGGATTTTCTCTGCTCTTTTGTTTAATAACCACAGAAGAAAAGGAGAATCCTGATGTCTCCTGGAGGTTTGACAAGCACTACTCCATTGAAAATGAAAATATTTGGTTCTGCAGAAGAACATAGATAGGAATTAAAGCACATTCAGATGAGCATTGCTGCAGAATTCTGTTTGCATAAGGAAAGCCAAGTGCTTGGAAGTGTCTGGAAAAGGAGGGACTTAATAACAACAGCTGTACAAATAATTTATTGGGGGAAAACCAGCAGAAGTCTTAGATATGGCCCAAGACTGAAACATAATGAATTAAATAATGAAATGAATAAACCACTCTGCTGCACTCTGGTTTTTGAGCCTGCTTTTACTCTGCTCACAGGTTTCTGCACCGGCAGGATGCACAGCTACCCCTTCAAACCTAATAGACAACTCTGCACATTCATTACTCTGCCAGGTGAATATCTTGACAGTTAAAATGAAAATTAACATGTCCAAAGTGTGCAAACAGACCACTAATATTTTAAAGTAATTTTTTCCCCCACTTTTGACTTTCAGGGTTGCTGACAGGCCATGCCCAACAAACACCAGGCAAAAAGAATTTATCAAAATTTTAAAACAGAAAACTCAACAAACTCAAAAAAAAAAATCAACCAAAAATAAAAGAAGTGTCCAGAGGCCACTGGAGTGTTTAGGAACACTCCTAACTTTGGTTATGTTCAGGGAAGTAATGATGATGCCCTTAGAAACCAGGAGGCAGACAGAAAACAAGCTGTCTTTGCCCATTGTCCTTACTGTTCATCATGGCTAATTTGCTGTGGAACATGGAGCTTTGTTATTCCCAAGGTGTCAAATATTAGCAATTTGAGCCACATATCTTTTTTATGCACACTGACCTCTGCAGCCCAGAACAAAGCTCAGCAACCCATGTGTCCAGCTCTGAAGCAGCCTGAATGAAGATCCTGCTCTCACTCAAAACCTCAAGAATTCTGCCATTTGTCTCAAAGGTTTTCATTCTGTAACTCTGAGAAAAGGTTGACATTTCTGGGGGAGGTTGATAAAAACTAAACTGGACTTAGCGCTTTTAAAGCCTGATCTTGGTTAACTCGGGGCCTGAACTGAACTCTCACACCGAGACTCCCATGGACGGAACGCGCAGGACGAGTTGAAGTTATCCAGACAAACAGAACCCTGGAGTTTCACTTGGCTCTGTTTTCCCAGCTTGGCATGTTTGGAGGCAGAAAACCCAGCTGAGGAGTCTCTCCCAGCTCATTCTCCTCAATAAAGTGCTGATTTTGGTACAGAGATCAAAAGCAAGGCCAGGCTCTCTCCCATGCAGGAGAGCTGCCAGGGGGATGTGCTGAGGAATGAAGGAATTCCATCCTCATCCATGGGACCCTGCAGGATTTGGTTCTGTTTCCCTGTTTACGGTTTCCCTGGACATCTGAGGCTGTTGGGCTCTGTCACATCCCCATTCAGGTGAGGTGACACCAAGAATAATGCTAAGACCACAGACAGATTTCTGCCACCCCTCCCCCCCCCCAAAAAAAGTTGGATCCAAACTCCTCCTTCAGCTCAGCATCTGATGAAAATCAAGGATTTGAGGATTTTTTGGGAGTAGCCAGCATGGGCTTGAAATCAGAGCTGAATTTCTCCAATATTTCAACGTGTTTGGGTCCAGAATTCCTCTTTTGGCAATTACAGCCAATATTCTGTGCATTATGGCAGTGCCTCAGGTCCCCAGGTGTTAATCAGGAGAGCCCTGGGCATGATTTTTTACAAACTCAGAACAAAACCTCCCAAAAAAGGAGATTATTTATGTTTCCTGACATTCCACAATCAGTTCTTCTTGCTGGCTCCAAAAGCCAACAAGATGTGTTTACATGCTGTAAAAGAGGTTTTCTTTTGCTTTCCAGATTTTTTAGCATTCTTGGCAGATGATAACTAATTGCTGGTTCTTTTCTTTATGGAAATTGCCACTTGAAAAAAACTCAGTATAAATTCCCTAACAAGGAGCACCTCTTTTTTTCTCATGTCTTATCATCTCTAAAAAACACAGAGTGAAGAAGTCACTGCAGTCTCTTTAAACTACTGGTGAAAAAAATTAGGTTGGTCAGGAATTTTTCTTTAAATTTCTTCATGCTCCAAACAAAAAGCTAATGAAACTTTTTTTTTTTTTGCATTTCTTTAATTTTTCTGAGCTTTCAGAAGATTTTGTTTTGCAGGATTTCTCATAAAAGTTGAAACTTTTTTTAAAAATTATTAAATTTTTCATTGCTAGCAGAAGCGGAATCAAAATAAAAGTCACTTTCTATGAGAACACATTTTGATGGAAAGTCTGAAGCAACTCTGTAAACTCCTGTGGAGTTTAAACTCCATTTATAAATGAGGAAGCTCATGTAAGCAACCCCATTTGGAATCAGAGATGAAAAGAGAGGGAAAATGACTCATCAAAGGTCCCCCAGAAAGGCTGGGGTGCAGCCCAACCACCTGATTCCATGGCTGTGCCTCAGCCTTGCCCCAGAGTCAGCTCCAGCCCCATTTTCTGCCCCTTCCCAGGGAGCTGGCAGCACATCCAGGCTGTCAGAGCTGCATCATTCCCTGGCTGCTGCACCAGGGGCTGAGCTACAGGTGAAACTGCTATTTATTAAACAGAGCTGCCGGAAAGCTGAGGGCAGCAGAGCCTCTCTCCTCTCCTCTCCTCTCCTCTCCTCTCCTCTCCTCTCCTCTCCTCTCCCAAATGTTTTATAGCCCCAGAAGGCTTGTTTGAGAGTTAGGGATGTTTGATGATGACTGGAAATATTGTGTTAATAGACTCTCCTCTCCTCTCCTCTCCTCTCCTCTCCTCTCCTCTCCTCTCCTCTCCTCTCTCCTCCTCTCTCCTCCTTTGCTGTGACATCTTAAAGTGACCATCGCTACTTTGGCTTCTTGGTTTGTTGTTGTTGTTTTTTAAAGGAGCTGAAGGGAGAATGTGAGAAT
>NW_005054514.1:662336-664602 GCF_000277835.1 Geospiza fortis
GGGAAAGAGGTAGGAAATGAGGAGGTTGCTTGTGTAGCACGTACAGAGCTACTTTGAACAATTCTGAAGCATCTAAATATCACAAGCACGATCCCTGCTGTGGGCAGCTGGATGTGCAGTGCTTTGCCCGAGGGTGTCAAATCAAATATCCACTGCTGGTTGGTACAGCACAGCACTTCCCCCTGGGGACTCAGGGTGGAGAAAGAGGGAAGGAAAAGAAAGAAAAAGGGAAAAAAAGGTTTAAACACAACAAATGGAGAAAAACTTTAACACTGTCTGATATGGCTTTTGTCATCATGTTTGTTAGGAGCAGTGTAGGAGAGAGGAGATGGGAAAGAAGAACAGAGGCAGACAGGTTAATGCTGAGCCTTGTAAGACTTACCTGGAACCGTCTCATATCTCTTGGGTTTCCTGCTGTTTTCAAGCAATTCTGATTGCACTTGAGAAAAAATTTTAGGAAGAATCTGGAAAGAGAAAGAACCACATCACTTCTATTAAACACAGCAAAAGGTGTTGTTATATTCTGGTTTAAAATGTACATGAAGTGGTTTGCATCATAGTGGATCTTACAGGACTGCAAGAATTTATCAAAACACAAACAAACCAAACTCTAATAAAAGGAATTTACAAAAAACAACAGGTGAAGTAACCAGTGTGACTGAAATCCACCGTGGTGTAAGTGAACATTGTTCCTCTGATCTACACCCACTCCCTCTCCACAGGTTTGACCACACAATTTTAGTCTCTTCCTTATCTCTTCCTCACATTCAAGGTCTTTCTTTGGCTGTCTGGAGGGACTTCCCATGAAACAATATAGAAGGATAAGGGTATTGTGGAGACCACAAAACCAACAGGGCAATTCCGAGGCAGATAAGCCTTGGAATGTATGAAAAACCCAGGAGCAAACACAGCTCAGAGAAGAATCTGATGAGGATTCATCCTGATGATGTTTTTTACTGATGAAGATTCCTGTCACAAAAGCAGAGGAACAGAACTGCCAAAAGCCCAGATTGTTCCTACCTAGATTTGGAGGGAGGATAAGGAAAACACGAACTCAAGTGAAACATGACAGCTCACGCTGTCCGAGCAGATAAACCCATTAATATCCCACAAAGTTCTCATGCCAATTATTTTTGCTCTGTCACATACACCCATCTTCATACGGTTTATTATTCTGTAGAGTTTAGCTTGTCATGTACCCAAGTTGAATCTTCAGCCTGTTTGGTGACTCACCCAACTCTGCATGGAGATTTTAGAGTTTAGAAATAATTAAGCAGGAATTTTTCCCTAAGCTATTCCACCAAATTTTGTCTCACATCCACGGAGGAAAGGATTCACCCCTTTGTTTTCTGATTGAATCTGGACGTTTCAGAGGTGAAGAAATTGTGTGAAAAGCCACAGTTGTTGGAAAAAACAAGTCTTCAAAATTTAGGCATAAGCAAGAAATATTTTGGCATCCTCTGTTGCAAGTGAAAATATTCTCCGTGATTCTTTCTGGTTCTATTTGTCAGACAAGATGGGTTTAACCGCAACAATTGTAATTAAAAAAATAAATCAAAGATTTTGAGATAGATTTAGAAGGGAAAAGAGCCATATACAAGAAAAAATAAGTAGTTGAAGAATTGATTTTGAATACAAAGAACAAGTTATTTATTTATTTCTCTTGCTGAGTGCTTGCCTTTAAAAAAAAAATAAATCTGCTTTTGCAGTAAGTTAAAGTCCCAGGTGAGCCAGGCCTATTTCCCTTTCTGTTACTATGACAACGATTTTTTACCGCAGTCCCTAAGTCCCTTCAGAACTCACACATTCATGCCTTGAATTAGAACTTTAAAGGAGAAAGATGGATATTTCCTGGGTTTACCAACAACACCCGCCAAACCAGCCCCAGCACAAGACAATAACACAGAAATCTGCTCCCCTTGTTAGTGCCACTTTCTCTGCACTACTCCCACCACAAGATTTCTCCTCCATCTGCCCAAAATACAAAGAAAAAGCCACGGGTTGGATCCATTTCTGTGTTGCTCGAACAAACCAAACCCCTCTGCAAACCTCACCCACAAAAAAGACACAGATTGTACCGTGTAAAACCACTGCCCAAAACCCACCCTGGCCAGGGACCCTTTTCAATTAAAATGTCCTCTGTTTAACTATTATTCCCTTCAATATCTCGCAAATATATTAGATATTTTTAAAATGTTTATTTTCTCAAGGTGAGACTGTTATTTTCTCCACATTTCCTTCTCATTTCTGTTCTCCCTTCAGCAGG
>NW_005054514.1:664623-681762 GCF_000277835.1 Geospiza fortis
ACAGAGGTGCCAGTGCTCAGCTCTCAGAGGGCAACATCCGCCAACAGAGCCCTGGGCACCTCCGTGGCTTCCAAACTAAAAATCTTACAGAATTTCATTCCTTGGGAGCAGCACTGAATATATTTTATTAAATAAGTCCTGTCAAGTCCATGCTAAAACCTGTGACCTCTTTTATACGAAAGATCTGGTGAGATTTTATCCATAAAAACATTTTCAAAAGGAAAAATCCCCTGCACGCTGGCACTCTCAGAGACTCACAGGATAATGTGAGGCATAAATGTTACTCACAAATACTCCTTTTTCTCTTTCCCCTCTTCTTAGAGATATAAAAAAGAATATTTGCAGATATATAAACAGCTTATAGGAGATGTGTCTGTGCAAAGGAAAACCCCAAAATTAAACCAAACTATAAAATGAACCAAGACAAGGAACTTTTACATGAAAATCAATGAGGCACTGGCTAATCATTCTGCAGGAAAACCACAAAAAAAAAAAAATCACAAGTTGTAACTTCTAAGGAAATATAAAATAAATTAAGCAGGAAAATGACCAGCTTATTTTTTAATTTTTGAATGCTTGCATTCCTTTTGATAGAGATGAGAAAAATTATCAACATGAACCAAAGAACAAAGAAAATGGGCAGGGAAAAGTGTTTGGGAGAGAACTTGCTGTGTTAGCTCGGCTGATTTTGGGAAGAGGACAGATCCTGGGGGACTGTGAGTGACACAACCCTAAAAGGCAGACAAAAGAGAGGCAAAAATTCCAAATGTGCATTTAAGAGCATCCACGAGCAAACTCTGCAGCATGGCGTGGCAAGGAACAAAAATCCCCTTTTTCTGCTAAATGCCTACAGAAAACCAGGGTTCAGATGCCCAGCAAACACAAACCAACAGCACACTTGAAAATGAAGCTGGATTCCAATTAAATCCAGGCTGATTCGTGCCGAGGGGGGCAATGGCCATTAAAAAATCTCAGAAAACAAAACTTGCCCAGTCCCTGAGCTGCCGCAGCGCTGAAGTTCCCAATCCTCCCCGACTGCTCTGCACCAAACACATCCCAGCCACGGAGCCTGGCAGGGCCAGCCTGGACATTTAACCCTGGCAAGCTGGGGATCCCGCTGAGGGGTCTCAGAGGTGCCTTGACTTTCCGGAATTGATGAACAGCTCAAAATGCTGAAATTTTTGCTGCTTTAAGACATCACAAAATTCAGAAAGGGCTGGGTTTTCTTTTAGTACTTAAACATCGTGGCAGAATTTATTTTTATTTTGCTAAGTTGTTTGTTGGAGATCATTGGATATGCTACACTATGACAATTTCCCTCTTATCACCCCAAAATTTAGATTTAATTTCATTTAGCTGCCCACACAAGGATTTTTCTCTTTTTTTCTTTTTTTTTTTCCCAGTTGAACGACACCTTTCTTTTTCTCTTTTCCAGAGTTCCTCCAGTCAAACTGGGCTGCAAGTGGGCATCTGTATGAAGTATTTGGAAGGTTGTTGCATATACATATATACACATATATACCCATATACATATATATGTGTGTTTGTGCATGTATAAATGTGGGTTGTTTTTTTTTATGATGTTGCATCTGGGAAAGGCATTAATATTTATTGCAGCATTAGAATAAAAATGACTTGGGGGGGAGCAAAGAGGAGGGAAGGTTTAGCACTAAATGAAGCTGATTTAGGGGTAACAGGAGAATTGCAGAAAGATTTTATTAATTTCTTTAAATGAGACACTTTAGCCAGTTTTTGGCCTTAACCTATATATACAAGAAAAATAATAATAATTTTTTTTAAACAGAATTATTAAAAAATAGCTGATTTTGATGTTTCTGGCCAATCTTTAGCTGTGCCAAGGACAGAATTAGGTGGGAGTTTAGCAGGTGACTCTGGCTCCAGCCAAGCAAAGGGACCTTGGCCCACGCTCTCAATATTTCAGGGTGGTGGGGGAAAATCTAAACGCATTTCAATAACTACCCCTGAAAACTCTGGCATTGCTATAGAAAAGCAGATTAATGCACAGACATAAAATTAATTAAGATATAAGTACAGACTTCTGTTCCTATTGTGTCTCTCTCATCATTGATCTCTCTCGGTACAGATTGAGGCACTTGAGAGGTCTCCAAATGCCGCCTTAACTCTGCCTCCCTCTTTTTAGAACTATCTTAAAAGTGACTGCTCCTCCTGCTGGGAGCTCCCACGAAGCCCAGGAGTCCAGCTGAGGAATGGTTGAAGTGCCCCTTTTCCACTCCAGGACAAAGTCAGCTCTGTTACCCCAACTATTTTTTAGCAATACCTTGAGCAATCCTTGGTGGGGAGCACCAGGAGAATCCTAACACAGCTGAGGGGTGCATGGACATGGAGAAAGGGTGAGGGCACATGAAGCCAGGTCCTGCATCAGTTAAACTGTTTCCAAAGCAGTTTTTGACCCACGGTCCCATCTTGCCTATGCCCAAATAATCAGGTTCTGTACCTGGCTAGGACTGGAACCTGTGTTCCGCACCTGTGAGGATGCATATCCACCTCAGATGAGTGAGAAGAATCAAATTGACCTTAATCAAATCCTGCTGGAGTCAGAAAAATCCTCCTGGTGACTTTGGCAGGACGAGGCAGAAGCCCTAAAGCTCAGTCCCACTTGCAGCAGAAGGTGTAATTTTAGAAAAATAAATCAATTAATATTTTTATCTCCCATCCACTTTTTATGCTTCATTAAAATAGAGGTACAGAATCAAGAGGTCCAACGTTGGCTGTATGCTGGGAACAGCCTCTGGATACACCTCAAATTCTGGACATAACTAAAAATTCTCCCTTGTAAAGCAAATACTTCTGGCTTTTTGGGGCTGCTGTGTAATTTGGAGTTGTGGCCTCAGTCATTTTTTGGCACGAGAACATGCCTACCATCTAGGATAATTCTGAATTTGCCTACCAGCAAATCCTGTGATCCCAAAACCTAATGAAAATATAAAGATACAGTGCAAATCTGCTTAAATAATTCAGTGCTTCCAAAACATCACAAAGGCAACAAAGAAAAACCAGAAGTTGTTACTAGTATCAGTGTAACAATATTAAATTAAAATATACTGTGAACTGCAAAAGTGTTATTATTGCAGTGAGGGCCTGACTCCAGGTCCATCAGAACAAGGGAATTCTGGATCAGGTCAGATCCTCCCCTCAAGTCACCTGTGTGTGTCTTGGCATGGCAACCTCGGAGAAAAGTGTGACCAGAAACCCTGCCCAGTGCCCCACACAACTTCAAATTCCTTCCTTTCCAAGGGCCAGATTTGCAGGTCACTGTTTCAAATCAATTAATTGCATTTATTTGATATCACCATCCTGATTTTAATGAATATCACAGTGGAATACTTCTTTGTAATCTGAATATTTATCTCTGGAGTAATTTCGATCTATTATGTCAGGGTGCATTATTAGGGAGCTGATGAGAAAATTTCCCTTTTTTTTTGCAGGTGTTACAGGCAGTGTGGGATCAGGCAGTACACAAAGGCACTTTAAATGAATGTACACCTTCCACTGTGTGAGAAATGAGTGGGGTTATTGCAGTGAGCCAGAGTATTTATATGATACTCCACAAACAGCAGCTAATTAATCTGCAAAAACTCCTGTGCATAAAGTGTGAACCCAGTTTAACAAACGTGAAAACCAACATATGTAGGTCAGGAATGTTTTCGGAGTCTGTCAGAGATTTGCTGGGAGAGAAGGGAGCAGGAGTCAGATGATGAGATGCCAAGCCTAGGCCAGGAGAAGAGGAGTTGGCTGCTCATTTGTCACTTGGGGTTTTTTTAATAGAAAGACTCCAGTTGCACAGAAAAAACAACAAACCAACCAACCAACCAACCAGCCAATCAAAAAAAAACCTACTAAAAACACACACACAAAAAAATCCAAACAAAACAAACCAAAATACCAAACAAACAAACCAGAAAGCAGATTAACACTATGCCTGTTATTCCTACACCCAACAAAAACTTCATTTCCTGATGGGACAAACCAGAAACACTTCTCCATCATCTTGCCTTGATTCAAAGTAATTTCTTCAGTCTGGTTAGACTTTTTTCTAAGCGACTTTTCTTGCAGTCACTCACTCCAATTTAGATTTTAGGTTTAAAGTTTAAGTTTTGATGTGGGAATATTATCTAGGACCTAATCCCTGAAATGCTACCTGGGGGAAGGCAGAAGTGTCTGATTTCCTGTGGCCCTGAGCTCAAAAAAGCCAATGTTGGAGTCAGGTGTGAAAAAGGAACAAAAACAGGGTTAGGGAGTCAGCTAAGGGAGTCCAAGAGATCTGACCAATGTAAAAAGACAACCTTAAAGCTGCAGCATGGCAGAACCCATCTTAAAAGTGCCTCTAGTTATATTTTTTTTTTTGCTATGCCAAGATGTCCTGCTCACACTTGGGTGGGTAACACTCTCTGCAATGGATTAAAGAAGACATGGGGTGAAAATATCCTGTATTTCAGATGGATCAAGAGAGAACATTGCTCACAAGTCCACAGCAATGGATCCATGTACAACTTCCAGTCCTTTTCCTCAGCCACAAAACCGTTCCTCCTCAAATGTCCCCTCTCTGCAGCCTGGAACAACATATTTCTCTCTACCCTTTATCCAGTGGGGTTTTTTTAAAAAAAAAGCTTAGTTTCAAACCAATAATAACTGAATGTAAACCTGCAATGTGTCACCCAACCTCCAAATGTGTCAGAAAATCTGGTATTTTTTTCCTGTGGATTTCCTATACATTTTGCAATTTTCATCTCTGAAGCAGATTGTGTCCCTCTCATCCAGGGACACACCCCCACAACTGCAATTCACACTCTTTGGGGTAAATAAATGCTTATTCTGCTGCAAAATTATCCCATTTTCAAGAAACAAGGGCTGGGGGAGAGTGCCCTGCCAGGTACCCAGGCAGTCGTTTCTCACTGCTCAATGTATTTCCTTGCCATGGCCACATTTGCTAGGGGGGAAAAAACCAAAATCTCCAAGGAAAACCTCCTTGTTTGTGCACTCTGATGAAAATCTGACACCATTAATGAAAATAATAATTGAACTCTATGGGCTCGAATTGAAAATGAAACACAACACTAACAGCGTGTTTGTAATTGCAATTGTTCTCCAAAAAGTCTTTGGAGGACTCTTTGCAATTTGAGCAGTTTCCCCTTTATCCTTTGGGCTTTCCCCTTTCCTCCCACACCAAAACTTTCCAGTAACTTCCAAGACAATGGGTAAAAGCTTATTTATCCTGTAAGATCCATATTATTCACGCCACTTGGCACGGGCCCAAATGCCAGAGCATAATCAAAAGTCAATAGGCAGGGAGGTAATAGAGGAGAGGATTGGGCTGACGGGCTGCTGAAAGGGACCTTCAGATAATGCTCCCTGGTTTATTACAGTGACTGTGGGCTCCAACTGTGCTGGGCACGGCCCAGCCACGCTGTGAAATTGTTATTGAGGAGGGGAGGCACAAAGGACAGCAGGGAGGAAAGGCTTCTGTGCATCTCAGGGACGGGGAAGTCGAGGCACAGAGAAATTCAGAGCCTGCCCCATCGAACAGAGCCAGTGGCTTTTCCAGGCAACAGCCACATCCCGTTCCTGCAAGTCCAGCTTGGGATTTTACTGGTTCATTTTAATAGTGATACAAATTTCATAGAGCTCATTGCCTCCACACAAAACACCCAGCAGGATTTGGAAAGCATGGCCAAATTCTTGTTCTTTACACTCCTGTCAGCATCAGCAGCACACACAAGATTTGGAGCTGGGCCGTGTCACCAAACACAGGCCCACGGACTCTGCAGTCCTGCTTAAATCCAGTCATTTTTGGTATCACTTCATCCTCAGAGCTCTGCACAGATGCAAATTTATCTCCAGATCTCCTTTGCAAACCCTGCAGATCCCAGAAAGGCTGACAGAGGTGTCAAATGAGCATAGACCCCAATCCCCACACAATTTTTTTTCCATACTGAGAGAAACCTGCAGTTCCTTTCTCTTGTGACTCTTCCATCCTCCCAGCCCATGTCTCTCCAAAGCCTCAGTCTGCTGAGCCATGCTAGGCTGAGCAGTGAGCACCAATTACACCAGTGGCCTCTCTCTGCTGGCTCTGCTGGTTTTTACTGTTGCTGCCAGATGGCAGAGCCCGGCACACAAAAACTCCTCACCCTGCAGTTCATGCAGAACTTGGAAATAACTTCCCAGTACCTCCAGGAGATCACAGAGCTGCACTGATGTGAACATTAGGGATGGAAGCAAGGCTGGGATCCCATTTTACACCTGCCAGGGTGGATATCACTCAGGTCAGAGCTCTCACTCATTTGTGAAGTGATGTGTCCCCAAACTGGGTTTGTGTGGAATAAACATGCATTCATTTGCTAAAGAGGCAGATTTACATCCCAGCAGCTCAGGATCCAGGCACATTCTGCCTCCTCCCTTCTCCAGGGCTATTCAGAGGGTAGATCTGCACCTATTGTACTTCTGGGTCTAGGCACAGATGACCTTGAATCCAAGCATTGGTGTAACATTATATTCCTATGACAGATTTATGGATTGGCAGATAGGGGTGCATTCAGAGCATTCCTTCCATAAGACAGGACAGCATCCAATGTTTGTTAGCATCATTAAACTAAAACTGACTTTTCACCTGCTCCCATACCATATGCAGCTGCAAATTTTTAAATTAAACTATGAAGCCATGCATAAATTTACATATATTACAGACTAGCCTCTCCATTTAACATGCAAATGTACTCCAATGTTTCAGAACACCTTCTGTCGCTAATTAATTTGCTGAATTATAATTAGACTAATCCTGCATAATTAATAAGCACAGATTTTTTTTTAATTTCTAAGCAGCTTGATGAGATCATTCACTTCCTTCTATAAACTGCTAAGTAACTGTTAAAAAAAATCTGGAAAGAACATATGTGAAAAGGTATATTTGATGTTGCATACAAATTCAAACTAGCGGGCAGGCTTCAAGAAAGTCAAGATTAATAAAGGTGTGTGCTTGAAGAGACCGTCAGCACATTATTTTCAGGGGCATGGGCCAAGATTTTCTGTGTCTGTTTTATTTCTTTTTTTTTATTTCCTTTTGCCCCTCGGACCTTCCAAGATCACGGAGTGAGCAGGGCGGGATGACAGAGCCTCGTGTAGGATCTGAGGCCACCCCACGCTGGCTCTCAACCCCTCACCCTGGACACGCTGGGTGTGGATCAGCTCCTTTGATGGGATTTGGAATTGTTTTCATCCCGGCTGCCAAAACCAACCGAGAGCATTTTAGAGAAACAATTAAGTGCTATTAGCACTGGATTCACTCTCTGCTGATTAAAATGAAGGGTTGTGTTTTCATGTTGGAGAGCTGGGCTGCAGAGAAGGGCACGTGCCAGAGCAGGTTTAAATGGGCTGCATTAGAGGCCACAAACTGATGCACAAAGAATCCTTGTGCCTAAAACAGCCCAGTCTTAAGACCTGAAATATATCTTCCTAAAATAATAATGCAGGGAAAGAGGGAGATCCAAAACAACACAGAACACTGTGCAAACAAGGGTGCCCACAATAATATGAGTCTTTTATTTACAAACACTGGGTGCCCACAATAATGAGTCTTTTGCTTACATACACTGTCCCTGTATTTATCTACCTACTTTGGGATGTAGTATTTCAGCTCTACTGCTCCTTGTTTTGTCTTCCTCTCAATCCTCCTCAAATTCAGCACCAACATCACCCTGTGTTTGCCTCAATTGTGAGTAAGCAAAATCTGTGACAAGACCTCCTGATTCCCAACAAAGGAAGCAAGAAAAAATTAATTCTTATCTGAGGGAATTGCTGAACCACTTCAAGTCTTCGAGTGTGGCTTGTCTGCTCCAAACAATCCATGTAACATCCTCATCAGGCACTTCTGCCTGAAGTTTCTGTTATTTTTATTGACTTGGATAAGTGCCCTTTTTCAGACAAATATATCATTTAAATTGACCTGGGTTCTGCATAAACAGAAAACATAAAAGCTTAAACAGGACAAGTTCTTGGCACAGTGTGCCAACCAAGCCTCTTTCTAGTATTTCCTACTGGTCAGTCCATAGGAAATCACTCTTTTTTAAAAATAAAAATCAAATCAAACAACTTTTTTGGCCCAATGAAGACGGGAAATTATTCTGCTGTGCTTGAACTCATCAGAACCTCCTCAAAGCAGAGAGGTGCTTTGAATGGCACGTGTTGAACAAAAGTCTCTCTTTGGGGGAAGAAATATCACTTTGAAATTAAAAGTACAAAAAAATTGCACTCTTAGAATCCTGTCCACTCTCAAAGCACAGCAAATCATGAAATCACTGTGGGAATGAAGGACTGAACATGGAACAGCTCTAACAGTTCTGTGTTGTAAATTTGCAGACAGCCCCAATAGATGCTGCTTTTTTAATAGCCAGTGGACACATCACCAGATGACAAAGGAACTTAAAGGGGAACAAAGAAAACATCTCTCTGCCTCATCCATCTCCATTTCTTATCTTCCAATATCCCAACTCAGCAGACAGAAAAGATGGAATGAGTTATATATAAAAAAAATCAGGATTAGGCCTGTGTTTTTGCCCTCCACATTTCTGCCTGCACTCATTGGTTTTTTTAAACCATGGATGAATTGGCCCAGAGATGCACAGGTCCCATGGCTGGGGCAGAAATAGAATCTGTATCTCCAGAGCCATGGTTCTGTACATGAGCAAGTCCCTGACATTCTTTAAAGCGATTCCAGTTTTGTCAGGAGGAGAGATTTTGCAGCAACAGCATGAGGCCAACCCTAAATATCAACACCCACATCTTTCAGATTTCCCATGTCCAGGGCTTCCCACCATTTCCCAGCTCTTTGGCCATGGAATCTGCCACAGCTGGAATGATTTTTCACTTTTTTGTTGTTTCAACTCCTGAAGATTGTGTGTGTGCACATGTGCCTGTGTATGGTGATGCAATTTAGCTTTAAAGATAAAAATTCTGAACTCTGAATGCCTCCTTTTCCTATATTGTAACATATATCCTCAGAAATCCACTTGTTTTCTTAATATTGAGACTTAATATTTTAGACACATATGCACCATCTTGAGTTTATGAGGAACAAGAAAATACCTCACATGCTGTAAAAAAATTAGTTCATTTAAAGTGATCCCACCCTGTACTGCAATCATTTCATTCATCCCTGGGTACTGGCTTCCAAATTTAATTAACCTTTTCAGTACCCTTTGATGTAGCACATACAGAGACCAAAAAGCAGCAGGATTTTGGGGTACAAACTCTGTTAACTGGCAAACAGGTGATGTATCAGTGAAGAAAGCTGAAGTGTTTTTTTCAGGACCTTAATATGGGGCTGTAGGAAAGGGCAGGAGGTTGTGGGAAGGACCAGGACAAGCTCTAAGAACAAGTTCAATGCAAGAAGAACATCTACAAGTGCCAAGTCTCAGCTCCAAAACAGCCCAAGTATTCCTGAAATTCATCACCAAAACCACACTCCTTAGAGAGGCTTTAAATTGGGCACCCAGAACTCCCAGCAAGGTAAAATCCAAGCACTGGGGCAGTTCCTTTGCTGGAAACTCCTGGCTGCAGGAAGTTATTTTGCCCCTGGCCAATACTTTATGCTGCCGGAGGAATTGCTTCCCTTCCATCTCTCTCCCTCACGTGTGCCCACACACCCCCACACACCCCACGTCGTGCAGTGATGTTAACAACAGAGAAAAATTGCTGCCTGACCTTCCCAGTGATCAATTGACACCCTGGAGCATGAGATTGCTTTCATTTGGGTGAGGATTTTCACACGTGGCTGCAGAGGGTGCAGAACCTGCTGCTCACCTGAGCTCACCTGCTCAGAGCTGGCTTTAGCAGGACACGGAATTCTGCGGAGGGAGCTGCTCCTCCAGCACAGGCTTTGTGGGGAAGGTCACAGCTTTGATTTCCCCCTTGAACAGCCCAGCATACCTGCGTGTATATTCATGCAGGTTTTGTGTTCAGCTACAGAGCCTTTCCCTCTGGCTGGAGCCAAGAGCACTCCCAGGGCTGCTGGGAGAGACCCTACGTTAACACTTGGTAATTTCAGCTCCTGACCTTCCACCCACTGAAACTGCACCTGCACTTTTCTTGCACCAAATGCAAAAATATCTCATTACTGGGCCCCTTTTCCACGGTGGTTACAGACCTGACTTTGGACTCAAAATGTCCAAAGGGGGCTACAAAGATGGGGAAGGGTCTGGAGGGGCCACAGGAGGAGCAGCTGAGGGCACTGGACTGTTCAGCTGGAGAAGAGGAGGCTGAGGGGAGACTCATCGGGGTCTGCAGCTCCTCTCTGTTCTCTGTGACAAGGACAGGACCCAGGGATGGCTGGGGCTGTGCCAGGGAGGGTCAGGCTGGATTTTGGGAAGGGTCCTCCCCCAGAGGGGGCTGGCACTGCCCAGGCTCCCCAGGGAATGGGCACAGCCCTGAGGCTGCCAGAGCTCCAGGAGCCTTTGGACACCGCTCCAGGGATGCCCTGGGTGGGATTTTGGGGTGTCTGTGCAGAGCCAGGAGCTGGACTGGATGATCCCAGTGAGTCCTTTCCAGCTCGGGATATTCCATGATTCTGCATCTCCTCCAGGGGAATTGCAGGAGGCTGAACACTGTGGGTAGTTTGGGACAAGCTGAGTGACCAAGCTTTCTACCCCCACCCAGTTTCTGATCACACAGCTCCATCCAGTGATGGACAAAGACCCCAAAGTCCCAACAGCCTTCCAAAGTCACCAAGAGCTGGTCATTCCCACAGGGGTTGGTTGGGGTTGGTTTTAATTCCATTAAGGGAAGATTTCTGCAAGACTCTGCTTTATGGGCAGACTAATGAGCTCGTGTGAGGGCTCCAGATGTTTCCAAACACATTCTTCACTCACTTCAAATCCTGATATTCCTCCCCAGTTTGTGGAGATCCCAGGGACTGAGGTTGGTGCTGAAGGAGATGAGGCTCTGTCAAGAGTCTGGCAGTGCCAAAGCTGGGCACAAACCCACACTTAACTGAGCTTGAAAGACTTCTCAGGGAGAAAAGCCAACCTCCTTTATCTCTTGGAGATGTCCAACCAATTTCCGTGCACATGTGCTACAAGTTTTACGTGCAGGCACACACACATCCATGAGAGCACAGATTGCCAGCCAACAGTTGGCTTCTTGATTGGAAAATCCTCCTGTTTGGATGCCTTAAATAACAAGGTACCGTTCCAGATGCATCATCACAACGTGCTCTCCACTGAAAAAAGGTCTCTTGGCAGTTCCCAACTTTAGGACTTCCTGCCAACGTCCCTGGTGTGACAAGAGCCTGATGTGTGCAGTGAATTTTGGAATTTTTTTTTTCACTTCCCAAGTTCTACTGCAGCCATAATTCCTGGAGAAAAGTTTTCGAGTGCCTGAAACATTTGCTGGATGTTTTCTTCATTTATTGAATCCAGATGTTTACATTTTAAATAATTGAGAAGCTGCTATGGTAAATAGACATCAAGGAGGGCTAATGGGAGTCGTGCTGTCGTTAGGGAGAACTTGTAGGATGAGACACTGGATAAGGACTCAGTCCCTGCCCTGTCAGGATGGCTTAGGGGAAGGAAGGAGTGCAGCTTGTTGGAAAACATTAAATCAGTGCAATCCCTGACACTCAGGGAGATGCTGAGCAAGATTTGACGCAAACTGCACAGAACTTGTAAGGGAAAATAGATCCTGGGCTTTGCCATTGTGGGAGCTTCTGTTTCTTCATATGGTTTGCTTTAAAAAAAAAATTAAAAAGGTAATATTCCCATTTCTCCACTGTGCAGACCCTCTCACTAAGCTCATAGAACAGCAAGGGTGGTTTCTGAGGCTCCCAAATGAAACACTGCAGTTGTTGCTTGACTAAAGCCTAAGCAGGGTTGCTTTGATTTGAGGTTTAAGGACTGACAGTGAAACTTTCAGTCTAAGGGAATGTGGGCTCTACTCAGAACACTGGAATTTGCTGTTCTATTTTTTTCCTCCATTGTTAAACTCTTGTTTTGTTTCAGTTTGAACCTCCTAAAAACCAACCTTAACCTCACTGAAGTCAAATCAGTATAAGAGGAAGTAAAACAATGTGCCAGTCTGAAGTAGCTTTGATAAATTGATTTTTAAAAATCACTTCCTAAATTCTACTGCTGTAACTGAGAATGGTGACAGCCTTGTGATGATTGAACTTTCTACTATTTCTTACAGGTTTTTTCCCTGGTTTTCTCAAATACTCTCAGCAATGTAAAGTCACACAGAAATTGTGAAGTTATGATTATTTGGAGCAGGTAAAGTCTTTTCTCCATGAAATCAGCTCCTGTCTATTCCCTCTCCACTCCATTGCACAACTAAGGTTTCCCCCAATATGCAGAAAGATTTCAATTACTCCACATCATGATGTAATCCCTTGTAAAGGCTCCTTTGGAGCTGTTAGGAAGTATCTCCTGGAATACCTGTGGAACAGCAATTTTACAGGAGTTATGGTCCACTGGGCCCAAAATCCATCTTAAAAGAGCAGCAGGAGAGGGGAAAATGCTCCATAAAAGACCAGAAGATTTTCAAAGGTGTTTTTTGCTACCAAGAAAATGAACTCTGTGAGGTTACTTCACAGCTAAGTGCACAATTCTAGCTCTGGTGAAAGCTGTGGACTCAAAGAGCCCCAGAACCGCAGCCTGGGTTTGCAGTGGCACTGCCCAGAGATGCTTCTGAAGGGTCTTTATAGGAAGTTGTGCATCATTTTTAGTAGGACAATTACAGCAACATTTGCCTTGTGAGACCTTACATCGGTTCAGTACAGAGATTTAGGGTTAAGTGATTTTTCAGACATTAATTATGGCAAAATGTGTTTTCTTGGGGACCCACAACCAAAAGCCTATATCTCTTTCTAGAAGATGAGGATTTATTGTAGATGAACTAAAAGATTTGCACATCTTAATACTTGTCCTACAAGGATGTGCCACAGCACTGAAGCTCTTGGGGTTTAAAATCATCAAACCAAGGAATGCCAAGGCAGCAACTCTGATCTCTGCCAGGACCCTTAAAAATTTTTAGACAATTAATCCGTTCTCTAATAATAGATCCCAAATCCCTCCCTTCTCCAGTCCTCTTTCTCCTCTCTACCTTCCACCAAGAAAAAAAAATTGAACAGTTTCAGTCTAAATTCTGGTTTTGTAATAATTCAGTGAATGCCAACATAATTTTTTGTTGCTTAATTAGACTACCAATTTGGAGGACAGCTTAGGAAAACATTCACTACAATTCTTAAAATGAGGCATTAGAAACCATTTAATCTGTCCTACATAATTACTTTGTACTTACCCATTAGCAAGTAAAATATTAGGGGAAAAGTGTCTTTTACACACAACAGAGCATTTCTTTCTAATAAAATAAAAGCCTGCTCATTTTCTTTCTGTGTTGAATAAGCTCATATTCCTGAGCACCTGAGCAAAAATAATAGGGCAGTTATTATGCTTGGCACTGTTTGTGCTGGAGCTTAGAAAAGGACAAAACTCTGGAAAAAGGTGAAATTGTTTTTTTGTGTGGCTTTTCCTCTCCCATTCCCTGCCACAGTTTGGTTTGGCTCCCTGTGGCTGTGACTGCCTGGGCTGACCGTGCCTGGGGACTTGTGAACATCTTTCCCTCTCAGTGACAGGAATGAATTTTACTAAAATACTCTCCAAAACCTTTAAAGAGGGATCAGGGCCTCGCTGTTCCAGCAGTTATAAAAGAGCAGGAGACAGAACAGTCCCTTTCCCGAGCCTCTAAGGATCCAACAACGAGGGGAAATCGCCTTCAAAGCCTTGCTTGGTCCAGCAGAAGTTTTGTTTTACCAATGACTGCTCCCACCTGAGAGTGTCTGAAGTGGGAGGTGAAACTGACAACAAGAAATGATTCAAAACTCTGACTCTCCTTGTTAATAAACCCTCCTGCTTTCTCAGAACCAATCCTCCCACCATGAGCCTTTTGTTCCTTTTCTGGGTGGGAGAGTGATTTTCATTTTCCTGCAGCATCCTGTGGGGAATTCCCTGCTTGGGCTAAACTTTGGGCTAAATGTTTCAAACTGGCTGTCTCAGCCTTGAATTACCCATTGAATTACCATCCCATTGAACTACCCATTGAATTACCATCCCAGTGCCCTTGGTTTTGTTTTTGTCATAGCTGTTTACAACAACAAATCCTGCTCTGACAAACCAACTCCAAACACTCCAGCTCCATTTCTTACTAAAAGTTAGCAGGAATTCTGTGATGTTTAAGACTTAATATTCTACTGCAGCCAGAGTCATACTTGCAAACTCCATGCCCTGCACACATAGGATCACCCCAAACTTTGCTCTGCATCACATTATCCCCATTAATCACAGCAAAATCATAGATCTGACCATGGAACAGCAGCAGACAAGAAAATAGAATGGCATTTATGATTCAGAGACCTTGTAACAGGAATTTTTGACAAAGCCCTACCCAGACCTGGACGGTCCAGCAGCCCTCAGAACTTCCTTGGGGACAGCAAAGCTTGTGCTGTTATTACCCTTCCATGTGCATTTTATTGTCAAACAGTTACTGCCCACTGATACCCACCAAACCTTGCCCTCTTTGGCCAAGTTGAACTTCTGAACAGGCAGAAAGTCATCCTACAATGGGGAAGAAGGAGATAAAACTTGGGCAAGAGGAACTTTAAAAGTGGCAGGTAACAGCTGTCACATTCACTGCAGACCAAGAACTGCCACCTCAGGGGAGAAATGTACCAGTCTGCAGAATACTCCTGATGAAAGCACACCAATAAATGCATGGCAGGGCATTGGGGGGGTTTTTAGGTCCTGTGACAGACTGTACACACATGAGTGAGATGCTGGAGATGGCTCATACAAGCACTGAACCATGCTCTGCTTACCACTGCTTGTCAGGAGTGTCATGAGCTCAGTGCTTCCCTTTAATTTACAGTTCAGGCTCAAGGGGAACTTAGGCTTCTTGGAGAGCTTAGCATCTTTAAAATCTCCAAAAAATAAACTACTTCAGTCCTTAGCATCCCCCATCATTGCCCACATCCCTCTGATCTAGGCACAGTCTGGCCTAGGTCTGCACAAGTGCCCAGAGATTCTCTATCAAGTGCCCACTTTGAGACATCTTCAGATGAGCCTATTTTTTACCAAGACTGCTCACCAGCCTCTTCAGTGACTTAAATTTAAAATCCAACATTTCCAGATGCTTTTATCCAATATTTTCATGGCTGCCACCAAAAGAATTTTGTTTTCTTACTCGAAGACACTGAATTTTGGTGAGTGTGGATATGCAGAGAGGCTCAGAGGGGCAAGAGGCATAAATCATTCCAAACTGCTGCTGTAATAAATGTGGACAAATGAATAAAATTTGTCACCAGCCTAATATCACCATCACTGTTTTGTTTAGCTACATTTCTTCCGTTTTGAAAACAGTTCAATACCCCTTTTACCTTCAAGTAGCAGCACTTAATAAACAGTGATGGATGCTTTTTATTCCCTTTCCCCTGCCCACCCCCTTCCTCCCATTCCAGGCTTTCCTATGTCTTTTACAAGGGGATTGTTTAGCTTGGGGGAGATGTAGATCCTCCATCCTTCTTGCATTGACATGCATCCCTCAAGGAATGACGACCATATTTAATTCATAACCCCCGTTGGCTACACAAACATACAACTTCCCATCAATTAGGCAACACAGAGATGCTGTTAAAAATCAATGAGCTTATTATTAAATATATTTTCTTTTCATGTAACAATAATAGTTATTGCTGCTCCATTGTTAGGGCTGTGATATCAGCTGGTTAAGCAGCTCTTAAAAAAAAGGGGGTTGATTGCTTTTTGATCAGCTGGGGTAATATCAGAATGTCAGGACATTGTGTGATAGACACTGGCAGATGAAGGTGACAAAAAGTGACCAAATAGATGTTTTTTGAATAAAATTATCTGATGTGAGTGGAACACAGCTGAGACTGAATATTTACCTGATTGTCATAGCTGTACACAGATATGTGTCAGTACAAGGCACTGAGCATCCATCACACCCCATCAAAGCATGGCTAGAGTGGTATTTGTGTTCTCACTGTGGTGTGTTTATCAGGAATTACTGGGATATTTTGACACATGCCACTAGTGAGGGACATCCCTGCCTACAACAGAGATGTAAAATCTGTGCCAGCTCATGCAAAGGTTAAAAAAAATTACAGACATACACACACTAAAAAAAAAAAAAAAAAACAAAGCCCACGGAGCACAGATTTTGGCAAGTGCATCAGATGCTGTCTGGCCACAGTTGATCTGAAGCGAGTCCCCTGTAATTACGGGAGAAGGTGGAACAGGTTTCCTGCTAATTGGAAAATTCTGCAAATGGCACCACTGAAGTAAATTGACAGTCGTTAGAATATTAGCAAAATGAGGGAACTGATTAGGAAAAAGCTCAGATGTGGATTTCTGGTTTGGAGGGTTTTTTTTGGTTTTAAATAGTGCCTGAATCTACCAACAAATTGATAATAAAAGCTGAACTTAAAAATAACAGCTGTTATTTGACCTGGATGCAAATACATTTGTGCAAATATGCATTCATACACATATAGGTGCTATACACACATTTATTAAGTTTATAAACACACTATTCCTGTCACTTTTCCCACATTAAGACAAATACACAGAATGTTTGCTAACTTTTTTTTAGAAAAAAACTATTTTCCCCAAATATTTACACCTAGTAGGGGAGAAAAGCTGCATTTCAGGACACAGGCAAGAGGCAGATTCTAATGAAACAGTAATCACTTCATGCTCCAAAGAAATCTTACAAGGGAATTGTTTACATCCTTAAATCTTTCAGTGGTTTGTTCTGAGGGGAAGCTGAATTTTCCATTGTAAACGTGGTCTTGATTGACTGCTCGGGAGAATTCCAGTAGCAACTTCTCTTTGTGTTTGAGTTTGAGCTGTACAGGAAGCACAAAGTGGGATTTGGCCACGACTTTGGCCATCCATCAACGGCCCTGGGGTTTGTATTCCTGATTTTCCACTACCAGGAGCAGGGGGAAGCAGAAGTGAGGGGGAAATGAGACATTCTAATTACAGACACTCCTACAAATGCCATCAAAGCCTCCTCTCTGTTACTTCATCAGGAGTCTCC
>NW_005054514.1:681777-688470 GCF_000277835.1 Geospiza fortis
TTCCCTACAATCCTGGTTTTAGTTTCAAAATAATCCCCAGGAACTGATCTTGCTCTGACTTTTTTGGGAGTTCTGCCTCTTTTTGCTAAGGACTTATGCTGGCATTGGATGATCCCTCTGGTCACTGAGACCCCTCATTTCACAGCATCCCAGACTGGTTTCAGCTGGAAGGACCTTGAAGGTCATCTTTTCCAACATATTTCCTATCAGCTCCACAAAAAGATGCTCAGTTAGCCACTGGCTTTGAGGGAAGGAGGATGTTTCTGGTTTTTTTCTCCTTTTTAAAAAACTCAGACATTTACCCCCCTTCTTGGAAAGAATTCCAAAAGGCACTAATATAACTTAGCCAGAGATTCCTAAAAGAAATTCCTATAAGATCCTTCCAATTTAAATTAATTTTAATTTAAAAACTACACGTTATCAGTAGATTTGTGACATTTTTTAAACAATCCAATGGAATTATGGAATAAAACCACAACTGACTGTGAAATCCTATAGACAATCCAATAACATTTCATGTTGTCATTTCATTAAGACTTTTCCTCGTAACAACCACCTCAGAAATTTTTATTAATCCAAACCAATGCAGACTATGCATTTCTGCTACGAGTTTGAGATTACTTTATTCATCCCAGTGATGCCATAAACTTAATAAAAACTTCAGCCTGGAAGATTATATCCCAGGAAGAACCAAAATAACTACAGAGTATTCTCCATGCCTAACACAGTCTAATCTTGAATTGATTTTAAGTATAACATTTTCAGACTTCAGAGACTTCTCTTTACTGAAGCCCTTCTTCCTGTTCCTTAAACATTTATAACATTTTATTTCCTTCTGTGTAATTTTTAGTGTAGGTTTGGTGTCTCTTGTTACACTTCACTGTTTGGGGGTTTGTTCTTCTACCTGTGTGTCATCCAATAACAGAAATTGTTATACCTAACACACAACTTAAAACAATGAAATACACCAGAATTGAACAAAGAATGAGGATTTATAGGCCACATCCAGAGTTAATTTAAATAACCATATGTTTGGTCTTGGGGAACCTCAGCTGGACCTCCAGCCTGAGACACAATGCTTTATAGAGCATTTCCAGCAAAATAATATCAGTTTATATCCTGTTAAAATTCTACAGGACTTTTGTAGAGTGATTTTTTTTCAGTACATTTTTGCTTGATCTGATTAGCAGAGAACCTCCTGTTTGCATTTCAAGCATCCCCATTTATTTTCACATATTTATTTAAACAAATCAGGCAGTCCAAACACTGCCAGCTCTGGTCTGCTCGTGGTGCTCCCTGGATGAGCGCACACAGCAATTCCCAGCCCCTCGTGCTGTTCCAGCCACCTCAGCATTCCCTGTCTTGCCCCAGAGCCACTTCCAGCCCATGGGCTGATCCTCAGCAGCTGCTTTTGGATTTTGGATCAGCTCTTTGGGCACCAAAATCCAGCGGAATATTTTCCACAGGAGCAGATCTGCTGCTGCTCGTGGGGAAAGCCAAGGCACAATGGAAGCACACAGGATTCCCTTTTAGAAGTACTGGGAGAAAGGATAGGAGTAAAGAGGTTTCATGGCTCAGTACATGATTTTCATTACTATTACTGTGCATGTTCAACATTCTGTCCCAGTTTCCAGCCCCCTCAGAAGGAATTCTCAGTAGAGAGACACAAAGATCTTCAAGCCATTTGTTGTCAGTCCTAGGAGTAAGTGGGCTTTGACAGCTTTTAGAGGAGTAACCAGACTCCTCTCCATGCAAACCAGGTTTTTCTCTCCCACCTTTGCAATTTTTTTGCTTCGTCTTCCATTTTTGGTGTTCTCCTTTTCTAGTTTTCATTCGTCCCGACAAGGAAACAAAAGAAGGGAGGAGGGGGAGAAAGGAAGAGGAGGAGGAGAAATCTACCCAAAATTTAAAAATAAAAAAAACAAAAAAAAAAATTTAAAAGAGTCAACCCAGATATTTTGTGCCAAATACAGTTAAGGGTGGTTGGGGAGAGGGGGAGAGAGAGAAAAAAAAAAAATCAAGTCACTCTCAATCAAGTGTCACACCTTTAAATAGTGGTTAAATCTTTGCATTATGCAGCTCATCCTTTTACAACACGGGGTTCCCGTGGAGAATTCCCTGTTTACACTGGGAATTCCTCCAGGAGAGCATCAATAAAGCCGAACAGATGTCGGGGTGGGATGCCAGCGGCAGTGGCTGTTGTCAGGGGTGCGGGGAACAATGAGCGGCGGCAGCTGCGGCCCCGAGCCCGTGCGGGGCAGCGCTGCCCGGGCGGGGCCGGACCACCCCCCTTTGTCCGGGCTGTGCCCCCCTCGTTCCGCCCTGACAGGGCTGACACATGGCACCCAACCCGCCCAAAGGCGATTTGTTCGGCTCTGCATATGCGCCAGGGCTTGGGACCTCCTCTGCCTGCGAGGGACTGAGCAACCCTGGCAGGGGGAGAAGGGCAACGTGGAGAGGAGAGAAAAAAATTACAACACAATAAAAGAAATCCACCGCCAAGCTCACAGGTCCTCCCTGAGACACAATTTGGTGACGCACTTTGTGTCCAGACTGGGGATGCGCTTCGTGCTCAGTTCCGTGATGCACTTTGTGCCCAAGGTGAGGATGGAGATGCCCTGCTTGTAATGAAATCGTGGTTGGTGAAATCTAACTCACAGGAAAAAATACCCAGAATGGGAAATGCTTCTTGAAGGTAAGTCCACACATTTGAAAATTTGATTCAAATGCCTGAATCAAATTTTTGGTCATAATAAACATATCAAAAAAATGAAAGTTACTCTATTAAAAAAATGAAAGTTACCATTCTCTAAAAAAAATAATCCTACTAAGCGGCAGGAATAAATGAAAATATTTACAAGCTGAGGTCTATTTTGACTGCAAATTTCATCACATTAACTAAAAGCTTACAATAAAACTCTCATTAATAAGCTCATACAGAATTTGAACCTCAGTGTGACTTTGCAGTCAGATCTCCTGATAGCTTAAATTACCAAAAAAATATAGAGTACTAAATAATAATAAATGCATAAAAATAATAGAGAAATAAGGAGAGAAATAAGAAAGCAGGAGATGGTTGCATGGTAGACAAGCAGGTTGCATACTGTGGGGGCTCCTCCCTCAAAACTGCTTAATTGGGTATAACTGAAGATCCACAGTGGAATTTTGACAAAATCTTTATCCTTAACAAGAAATTTTATCCTTAACAAGAAAATAAGGACCATGTGGATAACTTTTCCCCTTTACAAAAAACTTATCACAGTGTCCTTCTCCTCCATTAATATTTAAAAGACATTTTAAGATAATCTTCACTCAAAATCTAAAGCTGCCCAAGAGAATACTTATTTCAGATTGCCTCTAAAACTGCCATTTCCCTGCAAACAATAAATACAGCCCATAACTAAAAATTGATTAATTTTGAGGCATGCAGGAGTGAAAAGTACCCCTAAGTGGAGATATTCGGTGTAATAGGAAACCTTCAGGTCGGGAGCTGCCCTCAGAGCAGCCCAGCTGACAGGATTCCCTCCCTGAGCGCCACCAGGGCCTGCCGCGGGCCGGGAACCTCATTGCCGGGGAGCAGCGCTGCAGAGAGCGCTGGACAGGCTAAAATGAAATTTCCACCCAAGTAAAAGGGTCTGAGCTGAGACTTTCCCATCACCTTTTGTCTCCCAGCAACATCCTTGCTGTGAAAGGGAGGGGTTTTAGCCAGCAGCACCTCGAGGTGCGGGGAAGGGGAGCCTGGGCCTGCGTCCAAAGGGATTTGGGGACGTTCTGGGCTGGCCCTCTGCAACGAGCAGAGTCAAACCTTTGAGCCTTCCCCACTCCACATTTCTTCATTCTTTTCAGAAGTTCAAAAAAGAAACCACATAGGCACAGTTTAGAATTCCTCTCTGATTAAATGCTTGCAAAATAAAAGAGAAATCTCACTTTTTAAAAATCTTTATATGCTTCAGAGGTGCAGCGGTTGGGGTGAAGGTTTTTTCCCCTTTTGACAATTAGAAATTATTTTTGGCTGCTATGTAACTAGCAAAGGTTAATTGGGTTTGCTGCTGTAAAATACAGAATTCTGATCACTTGATTAATGAGGTGTCAGAAGCCACAAGTAACCAACACTTTTTTGAAGGGAAAACACTGAAATAAAATGTAGTTTTAAAGATTTTATGTTTCTCCCACTATTCTTCCCACCCCAAAACAGGCAGCTGTTTCAAAGGCAGTTGAGTTTTCAGTCAAAAAAATACAATGTAATAAAAAAAATCAATACTCTGGTTAAGATTAGAGTAGGCACAAATTTTTTGGAGGTGTGACCCCTTTAATCATGACTATGAAATGGGAATTTTGGGCCATGTGATATGATGAAGCCATACAGGAGATGTCTGAATTTCCTACCTGCTTCCTTCCCTCCTATTCCCACAATCAATAACAGTATAGAACACACAAATTTGGATGAATCCTCAGCTAAAAAAAAAAAAATCCTGTGGAGAATTTCAATAGACTCCATGCAATTTAAGGAACATAAGTTCGTATATATTTGTCTTATGCCTGCAATGAAAAAAAAGCAAACCAAAAAACAACCTGTGGTAAATGGTATTCTGCTCCCATTTGACTCCACTCAGGAGCAAAGCAATACCTCTCTGGTTGTGGTATAGATGCACTTTGTCACAATAAACCACTGTATATTATGTTTATATATGTCCTTCAGGCATGTCACAACAGTTTGGCATTGGGGGCTGCTCTACCACTGTGTACATTAAATAGTCATGTAGTTACATTAAACAGTGGGGAGTTCACACTTCACAAGCACTCAGTGCTTTAAAACAGATGTGGGCTGTCTGCTGTCAGCCTGCAGAGGAGACTGAGGAGGATCTTGGTGGGAATTTAAGCTCCAGATGATTGAGGGCTCCCCCATTCTCCTCCCACCCTCTCCCCCCCAGAACCCCGGTTCCAAAGGAGGAGGATGGGAGTAAATAAATAAAGGAACAAACAAACACTCGGGCCTCACAAGTCTGGGAGCCAGGAGAGCAGAGCAGGGAAGGGAGGGAGCCAGGGGGGCCATTCGGAATTCGGAGGACTCTGTGGCTTGGAATATTTTTAAGTGGGGTGGGCTGGAGAAAGAGTACCCAGGGATTTACTGACAGGAGAATTTTTGACAGTTGATGGACAGATGAATTCCGTCATGGAAGCGTTAGTCGAAAGCGGCAAGGCCAGATGGAAACTCACAGCTTGTCTTTAATATTAATTTTCTCCCCCCCCTCCTTTTTTTTCTTTTGCAGGAGATCAGAATTCCCTAATTCCCTAAAATGTTTCAATGCATCTTGAGGTATTATTTTTCCAATGCCTTTACCCACCTACTCTTAATAAGAAGTGCTCCTTTGTGTTAATGTTATTTTTTTCCTCTTTCCTCTCTGCTTATTCCCCTGCTCCCCCCCTCCCCCCCAAGAGTCAAAAGAAAATAAGGAGAAAGAAAAAAAAAAAATCAGTTTAGCTACATGGCTGTTAAAAAGTCTGCCTGGCTTAAAATACACCAAGATGCCTCATATCTTAACCTTGCACAGAATTTTACAGATCCAGATTTATCTTGGAGAGCTTTAGCTAAAAAGAACCAAATAAATACCTGAAACAAATGAAAATTAGGAAGGAAACCCTAATGACATCATCTGGTTTTTAATGGAAGAAAAAGCCACAGGAGTGGGAGTGCAACTGTGTCACTATCCAGAGATGAATTTTCAACAGTTGCACAGAAAGAAGTCTCTTGATTAAAAAAAAATTAGATATGACAGAGAATCAAATATCAGCCAACAAAAAAAGTCACACATTTCTAGATTTTTCTTCCATATTTGTTCACAGGCTTGACTGTCAGAAACATCTCTCTTAGAATCAAAATCAACTCCCACCATCCCACAGTGGGCCTTCAAAAAAAAAAAAACAAACAGAAAATGGAATATTTTAACAGCTTCATTTCCCTAATATATACTTGTGAAACTGATGTAAATAGACAATGATGGTTGTACTGAAAAAAAAATTTATGCCACCATCCTCCTTTTCAGAAGTCCTATATTCAGTTGGGAATAAACCATATGGTTCTATCATAATTTAGCATGTAGGATCCTATGGATATTTACTCAGTAGAATTCCAAGAGGGAAGAAATAAATATTTTTTCCAGCTACTACTCTGGTGAATTAAATCACATTGATGCAAAATTTAGAGATACGTTCACAGAAGTGTCAAAATACTTGGAGAAAGGAGTTTTTTTTTTTTTCCAAAAAAGTCCTGGAACTCATATTTAACATTCTTAGCAAAAGGAGGCTCATCCCAGCTCGGAGCTCTCAGCCAGTTCAGAGGGAGTCTCTGTAAGTGTTGCTCCAATCTTGCTGCACATTAACAGGCTCCAAGATTAGTATTTCACATTGAAATTAGAACATATGCACATCCTGTATATTTGTTTTCTTCTCAATCTTGGTTATGTGCAAATATTTGCCAAGCAGGATGATTGACATGCAGCACGATGCCCTTTTGTAATTGCAGTAATTAAACATTTGGCCAAACTACTGAAATCAGGGGGATGTGATGGAGCTGCAGTTTGGGGGAAGAAGCAAATCCCACTTCCCTGCTGCAGGCAGGCTCATTTCCAGGGATGTGTTTGGGGCAGTAATGGTTTGCACAGAACTGCTGCCTCAGAGCTTCCCTGCAGCAGG
>NW_005054514.1:688480-693191 GCF_000277835.1 Geospiza fortis
AATCTGGGAAATGTGCAAGGATCACACAGAGGCCAGGCAGGAGCAATTATTCCAATCTTAATGCAAGCCCAATGCCCAGTCAAAGCATTGCTGCTTTAACATCCAAGCTGCAAATACTTCATCAGGCACGTGAGATCTCCACGTTGGACCCACACCCTCCTCAGAAGGACATTCACAATTCACTCCAGCACAGCTCTGCCCTCCCTGACAACACACTGGAAATTCAAGGGTGCAAACCTCCACCAGTTTAGGCTGCAAATTGAAGGGAACAAAACAAGCTCAAAAAGAAAAACACAAGGATCTAGACTGGATCCAACCCAAGAAGTAGCTCAGACTGCAATCTCACATCCCAACGCCCATGCCTGTGAATCTGGAAATGAATCCAAACCTTGTGGCTCAGACACATCCTTATTCATAGCTGCAGTTTTCACATAGTTTCAACACAAAAACAGCCCCATTAGCCACCCCCGCAGGTCAGGAAGTCCTCTCAACCTTATTTGCAAATCTGGTCCTATTTTTGAGTGTGGAAATGCACCATCTTCCTTCTCCAGTCTCCCTGCTAGTCCCACATCTTACACAAAATATAGGATTTAAAGAATTTTACATGTTCCTTAAAGCAGAGGTTGGGAATTTTGACCTCCCTCCATTGTTAATAAAATAAAACTGCCCAGAACCTCGATTAGAGGTGAGTCCCGCCATGTCCCGTTTGTCCCAGGGCAACAATCTCACAGATAGGTTTGAATCAGGAAAGCTGGATGTCCCCAGAACCTGGGTACCCACCAAACCAGTGAATGATTCAGGCTTAAATGGGAATCCCATCACGCATAAAGACAGCTCAGACAACTGGCCAAACTCAATCAGATCATTTTAAGCACATTGCAAAGATCTGGAATTTTAAAACAGATCCATTTTGTCACAGCCAGAGTTGGACATAAGAGAGCAGGATCTGAGCTGTGGAAACATTTCTGACCCCAGTGGACGGTAAAACCTTTCAGTCACTGATATAGATCCCATCCAGCATTCTCAGATAAATGAATAGGTTGACTCTTGACAAACCACTGCTTGGCAGCAGAGGGGTTTTTTGTTTTAAAGTGGGTGATTAGGAAGAGGTGTCATGCAAGAGCTGACTCATTTTTGGTGTGGGATACAGCCTGTGGAAAGGGAATGAGTCAGGAATTCACTGGAGCAGGGCTTTTAGGCAGGGAATGTAACACAATCTCATCACAGTGGGCACAGAGAGGGACAAGAGAGCCATGGGCACTGAGGAGGGGATTCCCGGAAGAGATGGCAGCACCAACCACATCCAAGAGCAGCGCCATCCCACATCAGTTCCCTGCCAGCATGAATCAGAAGGTGGATTTTTTCCCAGGCCTATTCTATCTGCAAAAAGTATTCCCCTTTCCTCTTTGTTTTATTTTCCAATAAATTGCTGCTTCTCTTCACACTTCATCCCCTTCCTTTGACCTGCTCTCCTGTGCTTCATGTAGGGTGTGGAAACAGCACACAGGGGTGGAAAGGCTGGGTGGAATCCTGGAATCACCAAGTATGTTGGAAGGATCATCAAAGTCCTGCACAGGACACCCCCAACAATCCCACCACGTTCCATGCGGATGGAAAGAGATGGAAAGGCCTGTCTGCCCAGCATTAACTTTGGTATTCATGGGGTGAATTTTTGGTGGAGCTGGGAAGGGTTTGGTGCTCTCCTGAGGAGTTATTTTTGCCCTCACGTGACAGCTCTTGCCTGCCTGACTGCTCTCCCCCACCCTCAGGCTGGCTGCATTTCAATGGGCCTGTGACTCTCCTAGAAACACTTTTGGGGTGACATGTGCCAAATACTATAATCTATAGATGATTATTAGTGTGGTCATGTGTTCTCAGCAGCAGACACGTGTCTTCAGATGAAGTTTTTCAAAGCATTTGATAAACAACCACTAAATGTCAACCCTCTGCACCTCTCTTGTTTCTCACCTTTTTGTCTTGCTTTGTTGAGCTTTTTTCTTGCCTTTTTTTTTCCAAGATGTTTCTATACTTCAAGATAATCTCATCAACCCCAACCTCAGGGTTTGAGGGGACTTAAGCATTAATTTTACATCTTTTGGCATCTCTGCCTTGTGTTCACACAGAGTTTTGTCATTCACATGCCTGTAGGATTTCTCCTGTGTTAGTCTCATCTGGTCCAAATTTTAATCCAGGCCTCGGATCAGACTCTATCATAGAATCCTGAAGAGTCCAAGGGCAGGTTGGATGGGGTTTGGAGCACCCTGGGTTAGTGGGAGGTGTCCATGCTCATGGCAGGGGTGGGACTGGATGGGCTTTAAGGTCCCTTCCACCCAAACCATTCCAGGATTCCATGAGGATACATTCCCTTCCCAGTCTACCCAGCAAACAGCTTCAGCAAAAGGAGCTGAACCTTCGAGCAGAGCCCTTTTTCACTCTGCCCTCCCAGTGAGGGAAAAGGTGCAGGGTCCAGGCTCCCATGTGGTGACAGTGCTGCCCAGATGTGTATCCCACCCCTGCACATCTGTTCAGCATTTCCAGGGGGTTTGCACTGGTAGTTTTACAGCTGTTTAGGCATGTAAGTAGCATCTACACTTAAGAGATTCCATAAAAGGAAGGATGGGGGGAGAGGGGATGAGATATGAAGCAGAAATGGAGAAATAGAATAAAGAAGGTGGCCATATGCTGCTTTAAAACCTGGGATAACACTCCTTTAAATTTTCTGTCCATTAAAAACACATTTCATTTTGCAGGTTTATTTTTTTGACAATACCCTGAAACATAAAGGAAATGTTGTGCAACCACTAGTCATAGTTAAGAGCAAAACAACAGCTGTGAAAAGGCTACAAATTCCTTCTAGAGCTCAAAAGACAATAAAGACTTTCTCGAGTGAAGCTACTTGAGCTAAATAACAAATGATGTTTAGATGCCAAAATATAATTTATTTTCTGTTTAATAAAAAATAAAATCTGGAGTCAGATGGCCAAGTCCAGGACTGCAAAAATTAGAAGTAAAATAGCAAACAACCTACAATGAGTTTATTAATATATAAAGTTAATGTCTTATAAGTAATACAGAAATTTTTATTTATTATTTTTGGTTTCAGTTGCTTAAGGTCTTCCTTTCTGTAAAACCTGGCTCGTTAATTGCCACGATTATGGGATCTAAGCTCTCATGAAGTCTCAGATAATATCTATTGGAATATTTTGTAGAAACTGCTATCACAAAGCACAAAGATCTAGGACAGAGCTCAGAGACAATCCAATTGTCCATATTTTGGCCTCACTTCCCTGATCCAAGCCTTTGAGGCTGGCAGCACCTGCCAGAGTTTTCATCAGGACAATCCAGCCTCAGATTTTCAATGGTCAGTCCAAAAAAATCCAGGAAGGTTGGGCTGGTTCCACTGAGTACCAGCAAGATGCCAAGGGGTTTAATCAGAAAATTGTCCAGTGGTTACATAAAAACACAAATAACCAGGAAACACAAGGATTGGCACATCACATTCAATCCTACCTTGTTCTATGTTCTTTTATAGTAACACTGGGCCCTTTAACCTCAAACTTGGCCTCTGACCTGAGCCAGCACTAGGAACCATTTCAGAAGGCAGCAAGAAAGTTCATCATAAAGCCTTGAAATGGGAGCTTTAATGTCTCTTCACAGCTTTCTTTTTATTAATCAATGTAACTTTGATGAATTGCATCTTTCTTGGTAGGAGGGTTAGGGGGAGGGAACAGATTTAAATCCATATAAGTAGGTTTCTTATTAAATCCCTGTTTCTCCATTAAACTTCCTGTCATCTTTATCAAAGCAGTTGTTTAACCTCTTCATGTTTTGGTTTCCTTTCAATCTCTCCATGCCTTGCTTTTTACTCAACTTCTCTATATCTTTTTTCCCTCACTTATGTTGAGCCACAATAACACATGAAGTCCTCTTTGTGAACTTTACTCAGAATGTCAAAGTCAAATAACCAGTCCTTTGTAGGGGTTATCCACCTTTACACATGGAAAGGCCTAAAACATCAGTAACTGGTTTTTTGCAACTGCCTTGGGTAGGGAAACAATTTTCCTGGACAGGCTCTTTACAGTCAACAGGGCCTGGGAGAGATTGAATTACAAGATGAGGGTCTAACACCACGAATCCATAAGCCACAGAATTGTTTGGTCCAACATTGCTCAAAGGCTGCCATTCATTTTGGCTGCTGTTTGCAGGGAGCTCGGGCCTCATGCAGCCCTGCAGGTCATTTATTAACATTAATTGTGGAGCAAACACAAAATACCAACTTGCTGCTTGGCAAATGACACACAGGACAGGGATCAGCAGAGAATCAGGCCCTCCAGAAACCCACCACGACATTTGTAACAGATTTTATATTTATACAGATTTAACTTCTGGGTTCAAGGCACGAAGCATCAATTCAAAGTAATTACCTTTGTAGGATCTCCAGGGTGAGGCAGGTCCCCTGCAAAGAGGACACTGCCTGATCCCTGGACTGGTTATTCCCTGAGCTCCAGTTCTGTGAGCACAGCATTGAAGGAATTGGCTCAATAGCTGAAGCCCAGCCTAAGTTTAGGAAATCCAGATCCTACTCTGAGCTCTGCTCCAGGCTGTGGGATTATTTGGCAAGTTGCTAACACCGTATTTGTTATTTTGTGGGCTCAGATCAATAGGAGACAAATGGCTGAGTGCCTCCAAAGCTCCTGGCTTTGGGTTTACT
>NW_005054514.1:693221-697080 GCF_000277835.1 Geospiza fortis
CCAGATCTCCACACAAGAAATCAGAAGCAACTGCAGAGAGGGCCCTAAAAGGACTTTGGGGAAAGAACACAACAGCATCACTCATCAGATGAAGTGCAGAAAGGGAAACAAAACTGTCATTTGCCTGCCTAACTGCAGGGAGAAATGGGCTCATATTCACAACGGTTTAAGCAAATCAGCCTACTTTGTAATTAGCAAGAACATACCCACTGTCAGTGGCCACAATGTGGGCTTATTTAAATAATACATGATAAATTTTGATTGTGCTGCCATGTGCCTGAAGTCAGGCATAAATACTCCACTGTAGAGAGGTAGGAAGGAACAAAAACAATTGAGAAAATGATAACGCCAATAAAAACCTGCACAGAAGACTTTACATCCCAGGCTCTTTATGAGAGGTCCAGAACATAAACGTGTAGTCCCAGCAATGACATCAGCTCCTCTTCCTGAAGAGATTCTGTCAGATGATAAATGAACAGATCCCCAACCCCACCTCACACCTCGATGTGGAACAGTGCACAGTCCAAAGGAATGTGGGGCCAAAACACACAAGGGGCAAGAAGAAGTTAAATGTAAAAATCTGCTCCCTATAGAATGCAATGCTCAAGCTGAGCCCAGACCTGTCATTCTCTATGGACCCAGAGAGAAATGGTTCCAAAAAAACATTAAACATGAATGCACCTACTTTCAGCATTATTTCCCCTCGTTTTTTTTCTTTTTTTTTCTTTTTTCTTTATTCCTCTCTCCCCACCAGCCCCCCTCTCCCTGTTTCTACATCTGTACTTTATTCAATGAACACATCTGCATTCTTTCTTTCTGTTTTTGGCCAGAAATTCTATCCAACCTTTATCACTGACACCTCTCTGCAGTTTCAAATTCCAACCTTGTGCCAAATCCCCATTTCCTGCTGCTTAATTTCCATTCATTTACGCTTGTTTTTGCTTCTTCTGCCATTCCCAGCATGGACCAGATCCAACCCAGCTTCTTCTAATTTTTTAAGGAAGGCTCCCTATTGAGTGCTATTGGAACTTGATCCTCTGCTCCAAGCCAATGGCTGGCTATTGTTTATACTACCTAACAACAGTTGCCAATATTACTGTTTTTTTCCTTTTCTTTACCTCACTCTCTAAGTGTATATCCTAAGACCCAAGAGAACTCCTCTCCACATATGGTGACCCATTAGGTCTGGTTTTATTATTACTTCTGCAGAATCTGAAGTAGCCTCTTTATACTTCTTTTTTTTTAAATGGCTGAAAATCAAAAAAAAAAATCAAGTAGAGAGTCTGTGGTGTCTTGTTTACACAGGTCTGTTGATCTGGCTCTGGACATGTGGAATAATCTGGCATTAGGATTGTGGTCTTTAAAGAAAAATCATCCTCTCAGTGCTCATTTAAGGGTGTGTTTCATGCAGGTGGAGCCCAAAAGCTGAACTGCAGCAGAACTGAAGTTCTCACTAAAACTGTCCAGAGTAAAAGAACTTTCCAGGTTCTAAATTATACAGAACTGTTCTGAGGGGGTTGCAAAAAGCCTCTCCCCTTTTCACACATAAAGGAAATGCTGTTAATAAATGGGAAGCAGAGTCCCAGTGCTGCCACTCACCCTGAGCAGGGGTCAGGCACCAACAGATCACAGAGGATCAGGGAAAGGACCAGAAGCTGAAGTAAAAGCAGCCTAAACAAACCAGGATTACAGGGGAAAGGTTTCCCTCAAGCTGCAAATGGAAGAGGCTGGCTGTTCCCTTCCTGACTGCTGGGTTTGGTGCCTTTCTTCCATAATCATCAAGTCTTCTTCTAGATCAGCTTCTCCTCAACACCTCCTTGCTCCAGGTCAGCTCACTGCAGCAACCCCAATACATTTTCTTGGACTCCTGCTTCAAAGCATCCTCACAAACCTCTGACCTCTCCCTAAGTCTTTCCCACTCTTGTGAGAGCTGACCACTCCATAAGCAATTTTGTTCAGGACTTTTAAATTTGCATTAATATCCCTGACATCACTATTTGCAGCACCCCCTCTCCTGCACCCAAGAAGTAATGGCAGTTAGGTCCTTCCATTCTTTCCCCTCTGGTATAATTCAGAATTTCAACCTGCACCTTTCAAAACCTTCACCCCTTCTTAGATTTGGGCCTTTCCCTTTAACCTAACAACTATAGGTCTGAACTTTGGACAGTGAACTATCATTATTCAAATATTTCTTCTCCTTTTCAGATAGGAGAGGACCTAATTCTGAGGGAGAACTTCACTTTGTTGGGAGCTGCTGGTTTTTGCAGCTGGCAGAGTCCCACTCTGTCCCTTAAGCTTCTCACTGACCTTCCTGTGAGAGAGAGAGAGAACTCAAGCAACACTTAGGTTCAAAACACACCCAGACACAGATAAAATTTCAGGCCCTGAGTGTGCATGGTGCTCCAATACCTTCCCTGTCCCTGGCTGGAGCAGCGCTGCTGTTCAAGCTCAGCCTTTCAAAGGCAGTTTTGCCTCCTTGGAAGCTTTTATGGCACAAATGTGTTGCAAACCTCTTTACATTGCCTTTTTATTTATTTATTTATTTATTTATTTATTTATTTGCTCTATTCAAAGTAATGATAGTAAATTTTAAAAAGAACATGGTTTTTCACAGTTCTGGTCCTGTTTCCTCATTTTCCAGCAGTGCTGGGGGCTGACACTGCCTCTCACAGCTCTTCCACAAGCTTTGCCCAAAGGCAACAGTCGTGTGGCCAAGTCCACCTGCCAGAGACAAATTGTAATTATGAGGAGAATAAAGTGAGGCTTCAGCTTCCAGACAGGGAGTGACACAGCCTGGCAGGCCAGGGATAAGAGTAAGCCTTGGAAAATCTGTTTTCTCTGTGAGTCTTTGAACGAGACAGTCAAACAGGGTGTGAAGTGCAGTGTGGGTTTCATGAACCACAGCAACACCCCAGGACTGGTTTGAGCTCTCCTGTTCATCTCTCCTGCAATGCTGCCACCTCCTCCTCAAGGTCAGTGCTTGTTCTTCTCTCTCTTTGGACTGGGAACTCATCAGAGCAATTATTCTATTCCCAAATCCCTAAACCCAGAGTTTTTCACCCCCATTGGTGTATCAGTGGCACTCTGACAGAGCTTCCACCCCACGTTCCAGACCAAGTCAGTCAAGATCAGTTAAAGGCGTCCACTGACATCCGCTTTCTGTTCAGAAGTCACAATTCCAGCTAAGTGCATCCTTATCCCATGTTAATTAAGAGTGCAGATCCCAGCAAAGAGAATGCAGTTTTGTATGAATGAGCTCCAGTGATTCTAAATAAAGCTTCATCCCCTCTCCTGTTATCTTGACCTGCTAACAAGTGTGAACATTAAACCTGAGCTTCCTCTCCACTCCATTTATCCTGGTCCTTGCAATCCATGCATCTGTCTCCCATTTATTCTTATGAAGATATTGTTCTCAGTTTAGAACATTCCTCTAACATGAGGGATTCTCTCTAACCTCTGTGTTTAATATTTCTTTACATGCTTCATTTGTCACACAGCACAGCCTGAGCCCAGCCCAGCCCCACCCCAGCAGCATCTCCTGGTGTGGCATTGAGATATGAGGTGCAAGCACAAATATTTTTTTATTGCCTCCTTTTGTTGATTAGCAGCATTTAAATGGCACAGAAAGAGCCAGTCCCTGCCATCAAACTGGAGCAGCAGCCAGACAGCAATAACACAGGTGTGTTCACACAGTCAGTGACTAGAGATAAAGTGATTTACAGGTGAGATAAAGTGATTTACAGGTGATCAAGATCAGTGTAAACTTGTGTCTGCTAAAACAACCAGCAAGTGCTTTTTAAAAAAACAAGTATCATCCTGAAGCTAGGGTGTTATACCAGTTTTTTCCTCACTAGAAAGA